>NC_132878.1:97389569-97589569 GCF_030463535.1 Salminus brasiliensis | reverse complement strand
AGCTACCAGGTTTATTTATAGAGACCTCGCCGCCCAGCCCTTGGATACCAGCAGCCAATCAGAAGGAGGGAGGGAGGGCCCCTCGGCCAATCGGAGCGCAGGAAGGGGGGCGTCACTCAGGAAGTTCTCAATGTGTTCGCTTCAGCATTTAAAGGGCCAGCGTGACATTTTTCCTCCTGTTCTCAGCACATCCACCCTCCTCACCCTCCTCACTGCCGTCATATCGGCTAAAATTAGGCCGCTGTAGGGGGGTAAAAACAGGGTTTGGGGGCACGGGTAAAAACAAAAGGCCGTTTCAGAGTTAAATCAAACAGCCCTGAGAAAGAGCCGGAGTGTGTGTGTGAGTGAGAGTGCGCGAGTGTGTGAGTGAGAGTGCGCGAGTGTGTGAGTGAGAGTGCGCGAGTGTGTGAGTGTGTGAGTGCTTGGCTCTGGTGCTGTCAGTGCTGCATCACTGTTGCTGAGTGAAACTGGTTGTGTAAGCCTTCCACCAGCCTCAGCCAGTATCCGTGCAAAAGAGGGGAAAGTGAGGTGATTAATAAACTGGATAAAGACATGAACTACATACTGATACAGAGGAGCAGCAGAGATACACCTCCTCCACCTCCTCCATCTTCACCTCCTCCAACAGTGTGGTGAAAACATCCTACATCTGTTCATACATGCTCGCAGTGCAGTGCTGTGAAAAAGCAGAATCAAGAGCTTCTCATTCTGAAGAAAGAAAGTAGTGAGATCTTGTCGGTGAGCTAGTCTGAAGAACAGACCTGGGTTCCTCCAGGGTTCTCCTGGACGCCCCCCAGTCCAGCCAGCACAGCGTGGAGGATGTGTTCACCTCCATCAGCAGCAGCAGCAGCAGCAGCAGCAGCTCACCTGATTTACCATCATTAAGCCCTGATTTACCATCAAACCAGGTGTTGATCTGAGGAGAACTCTAAATAACACTAGACTCCATGAGGAGAACTTTGGAGATGTTCTAATGATGAGCACAGTGATGGAGAACCTCCACCACTTTCTGTAGGAGTGTTATCAGTGTTTATTCTAATAGCAGTGATTTACTGAGCAGATAAGGTGGCTGCAGTCGTTGTCATGCAAAGTCTCTGTATGTCCAGAACAGAAGCAGATTCACATTCTGAAGAAAAGTGAAGAACAGATAAACGGTTATTCAGTTAACCACTGACTCTCACTGACCACTGACTCTAACTGACCACTGACTCTCACTGACCACTGACTCTCACTGACCACTGACTTTATGTTTATATGGGTTTATTCTAATGTTATAT
The DNA here is from genome assembly GCF_030463535.1 of Salminus brasiliensis. Taxonomy (NCBI): domain Eukaryota; kingdom Metazoa; phylum Chordata; class Actinopteri; order Characiformes; family Bryconidae; genus Salminus; species Salminus brasiliensis. Next base: position 97,588,292 of record NC_132878.1, on the reverse strand, counting down.
AGAGTTAATTACAGGTAGACACTCTCACTGACCACTGACTTTATGTTTATGTGGGTTTATTCTAATGTTATATAGAGTTAATTACAGGTAGACACTCTCACTGACCACTGACTTTATGTTTATGTGGGTTTATTCTAATGTTATATAGAGTTAATTACAGGTAGACACTCTTACTGACCACTGACTTTATTTGTTTTTTTTTTAGTGTTATATGATTTTCTAAAGTGCAGAGCTTGTAGGGTGTTGTTGGTGTGTGTGTGTGTGTGTGTGTGTGTGTGTGTGTGTGTGTGTGTGTGTGTATAAAGCAGGGCTGATTGAGCTCCAGCTGTAACGGGTCTGTCTTTCCTGGACGGACAGGCTGGGGTACTGTCATCAGAGCAGGGTCAGCTTCAGCCTGCCTGTGCAGTGGGTCAGAAATGGTGTCAGAAGGGTTCTCACACAGAGCTGGTTTAGCTGCTCTGGGTCGGGGGTTGGTTCTGTAGTTTCTCTGGTTTACACGGCAGCGGAATATAAACTTTTTAGTGGATATATAAAAAAAGAATTGTGGAGATTTTAATTCTTTGAAAATGTATTTTCAGGTTGTATTTATTCTAATACAATTTTATAATTATTTATAAAATAATTATAAAAGCTTTTCTCTGCATGAATTGTTGAATTATTATATAATGTCTTTACTTTATGGCTTACCAAAGACTAGACCACATGCCTGTATCCATTTTGGAATGGCATCATCCACTTTAATAATACTATTCTCTACTATAGTGATATATATTTATTTATTTTTAATATGAGAAGGGTATTTTATTATCTATACTCTGGCTCTGCTTGTGATTTCAGAGTAGTTTTATAATAGTTCTCCTAAATTGAATCAAATCTATTGATGAAGTGATCAGTACACTGGGTCCTGTCTCCTCAGGGATCCTTTGGAAAGCCCAATGCTAATGCTAACTGTAAAAGTTCTGACAGTCTGATTGTAGTAACACCAAGCTACACTGACACACACTGCTGTCCACACACACACACACACACACACACACACACACAGCACCAGCACCAGTGTTCGTGTCATGGTGACATGTCTGACTGCAGTACGTTTCCTCTGGGTCAGAGTAACTGAGAGCGATTTAGACAAATAACGGATCTCACCGCTCTCCTCCATCACAGCAGCAGAACCAGCCCTCCTCCACAGCTCCTCCACAATCAGGACTAATTCATACTGGGAACTGAACTGTAGCCTGATCTATGAATTGTTCAGTAGGCTTGTCCAGTATGTAGTATGAATTATTCAGTAACCAGTATGAGTTTAATAACTACTGTCTTGTTCAGTATCTGGTATGAACATCAGTAACCAGTATGAGCTGTTCAGTATTTAGTATGAATTATTCAGTAATCAGTGTGAGTTGTTTAATAAATGTTTTTAGTATCTAGTAAAAATTAGTCCGTAACCAGTATGAGTTGTTCAGTATCTAGTACAAATTGGTCCATAACCAGTATGAGTTGTTCAGTATCTAGTACAAATTAATTCGTAACCAGTATGAGTTGTTCAGTATCTAGTACAAATTAGTCTGTAACCAGTATGAATTGTTCAGTATCTGGTACAAATTGGTCCATAACCAGTATGAGTTGTTCAGTATCTAGTACAAATTAGTCCATAACCAGTATGAATTGTTCAGTGTCTAGTACAAATTAATTTGTAACCAGTATGAATTGTTCAGTGTCTAGTACAAATTGGTCCATAACCAGTATGAGTTGTTCAGTATCTAGTACAAATCGGTCCGTAACCAGTGTGAATTGTTCAGTGTCTAGTACAAATCGGTCCGTAACCAGTGTGAATTGTTCAGTATCTAGTACAAATCGGTCCGTAACCAGTGTGAATTGTTCAGTATGTCGTATGTATTGTTAAGTAATTGACTAATGATTCTGTATCTAGTACGGATTATCCGGTACCAGCTATGAAACTGTGTTAGTTGAGTAATTAGACGAGGGGAGGGTTAAGGTGTCGGCCCCTGTATGAACCCTACACACACCTGTTAGTTCTGGTAGAAACCTGAAGGAGTGGAACATTGTGTTTGATTGAAGCCGGCTGCAGTTGGGGGGGGGGTGTGAGAAAATACGGGTCTGATGACGTATGGTGATCTGTATCGATTCTCAAAATCACAGTATTGATTATTAATGGGTAGTTCAGATGTAAAGATCCCACGGCTCTGATTGGATAAAGAGTTGTTTTATGCAAATGACTGTGTGTTTTTATCCAATGACCGTTTTCAGTGAAGGGTCACGCCTGTATCGTATCGGCAGGTTCTGGCCGGAGCTCCGCTGTGGTTGCCATATAAGGCTGTGAACTGTAGGCTGTAATATCCTCTATAGCCTCTATGTGAAGACGTGTGTGTGTGTGTGTGTGTGTGTGTGTGTGTGTGTGTGTGTGTGTAGTGCTCTATAGTACAGTGTGTTCTAAAACTCTCTCTCTCTCTCTCTCTCTCTCTCTCTCTCTCTCTCTCTCTCTCTCTCAGGTGGAAGCAGCTCAGGATGCAAGCCCCCCCCCTCCTCTTCCCTCTGCCAGCCTGCTCCCGGCTACTCCCCCGCTGAGCTCACCATGACCAGCCAGCACACACACCCCCCCTTCAGCAACATCCAGTCCATGGCTGAACAGCAGCAGGTACAGACACACACACCTCACACCGTACCCACTGTGGTGGTCTTGAGTTTTCCAAATTCACTCTCCAGAGCATCACAGTTATTAATTCTAATGAAATATTATACAGTGGCAGCTTCTGTAACCTGTTCAGTAGCGTCACTTTGCGTTCGAGCTTTAGTTTGTGGAAAGTTCTGTTTCGGTTCCGTTTCTGTCTTTATCTTTTATAAATGTGTGATGTAATGAGTTAAGAACATCTCCCGTACTCACCGATGACCTCTGACCTTTCTCACCTGACCAGGTGCTGTCCGATATGACCATACTGCAGAGGAGGATCCCCCCGAGTTTTCGAGACCCAGCCAGCGCCCCGCTGAGAAAACTCTCCGTCGACCTCATCAAGACTTACAAGCACATCAATGAGGTCAGCTCACATCACAACACACTGACCGATAACAGCCCTCAGAGTGACCTCTATACATCTGTATTCACACACACACTGTAAAAACCTCAAATAGATAGATGATAGATGGACAGATGGACAAATTGACGAATCAGTGGACATATAGATGAATGAATCGACAGACAGGTAGATGGTCAATGGGTAAGTAGATAGATGTTAGATGGATGGACAGAGAATAATCGATGGACAGATAAATGGACAGCTAGATGATGGATGGATGGACAGAAAGGTGGATAGATCATTGAACAAGAGACGATTAAATAAACAAATAAATGGACAGATAGATGGACAGATAGAATAATTGATGGATACATAGAATTGATGCACAGATAGATGGGTGGACAGATAGACAGATAGATGGGTGGACAGATAGATGGGTGGACAGATAGATGGGTGGAGAGATAGATGGGTAGACAGATAGATGGGTGGAGAGGTAGACAGATAGATGGGTGGACAGATAGATGGGTGGACAGATAGATGGGTGGAGAGGTAGACAGATAGATGGGTGGACAGATAGATGGGTGGACAGATAGATGGGTGGAGAGATAGATGGGTAGACAGATAGATAGATGGGTGGGCAGATAGACAGATAGATAGATAGATAGATGGGTGGACAGATAGATAGATAGATAGATGGGTGGAGAGATAGATGGGTGGAGAGATAGATGGGTGGATAGATAGATGGGTGGAGAGGTAGACAGATAGATGGGTGGACAGATAGATGGGTGGAGAGATAGACAGATAGATAGATGGGTGGGCAGATAGACAGATAGATAGATAGATAGATGGGTGGAGAGATAGACAGATAGATAGATGGGTGGACAGATAGATGGGTGGAGAGATAGACAGATAGATAGATGGGTGGACAGACAGATAGATGGGTGGAGAGATAGACAGATAGATAGATGGGTGGAGAGATAGACAGATAGATAGATGGGTGGACAGACAGATAGATGGGTGGAGAGATAGACAGATAGATAGATGGGTGGAGAGATAGACAGATAGATAGATGGGTGGACAGATAGATGGGTGGAGAGATAGACAGATAGATAGATGGGTGGACAGACAGATAGATGGGTGGAGAGGTAGACAGATAGATGGGTGGACAGATAGATGGGTGGAGAGGTAGACAGATAGATGGGTGGAGAGATAGACAGATAGATAGATGGGTGGAGAGATAGACAGATAGATAGATGGGTGGACAGATAGATGGGTGGAGAGATAGACAGATAGATAGATGGGTGGACAGACAGATAGATGGGTGGAGAGATAGACAGATAGATAGATGGGTGGACAGACAGATAGATGGGTGGAGAGATAGACAGATAGATAGATGGGTGGACAGACAGATAGATGGGTGGAGAGATAGACAGATAGATAGATAGATGGGTGGACAGATGGAAGGACAGATAGAATAATTGATGGACACATAGGATTGCTGCACCGATAAATGGACAGCTAGACAGCTAGATGATGGATGGATGGACAGATGGGTGGATAGATGATGGACCAATAGACGAATAAATAAATAAATGGACAGATAGGATAATTGATGGACAGATGGATGGATAGACAGATAGATGGGTGGACAGATGGAATAATTGATGGACAGATAGACCCATCGATGGACAGATGGACAGAAAAATTGAATAACGGGACAGATAAATGGACAGATGGAATAATTGATTGACAGAAGGGTGGAGTAATCGATGGACAGAATATGAGGTGTGTATGGAGGAGTAGACAGAGACAGACAGACAGACAGATGGATGTGTGGACAGATAAACAGATCGATAGTAAAATGAACGGTCCTGAATGAATGGACAGTAGAAACAGAGGGATAGACGGGCGGTGGGATGGGTAAGTGGGTAGGTGGTTGGATAGACCTCCTTGCTAACCTTCCTTCTTGGTCCTCCTCTTCTTTAATCCTCCCTCCGCTCCTCCACCCCTCCCTCCCTGGTGCTGTAGGTGTACTACACGAAGAAGAAGCGGCGAGCGCAGCAGGTGCCCCCGGAGGACTCCAGCACCAAAAAGGAGCGGAAGGTTTACAACGACGGCTACGATGACGACAACTACGACTACATTGTGAAGAACGGGGAAAAGTGGCTGGACCGCTACGAGATCGACTCGCTAATCGGCAAGGGCTCCTTCGGACAGGTGAGCGTTACGCCCCACGCTGCAGTGCATGCTGGGATACAGACTTGGCAGAAGCTGTTCTGGTAAAAGGTCGAGAACCATTTTATTTGAAGAATATGTGAATGGTTTCTGGTTCCTGGTAAAAAGCTGTTAGGGTTCTATATAGAGCCACTGCTTTTATTAAAGAACCTTTAAAGAACCTCTGGCTTACCTCTACCTGTGCAACCAGGTGAGCAGCACTTGATTAGAACCGAGAAACAGACTGGTTCTGGGTGTCTCAGCCTGGATTGGGAAAAGTCTGAGCAAGAGAAGGGAAGACCACAAGCTTAAGCTTTCTATTATTACCATAATAAGAAGAGCCACAACCAACAGCGTTTAGCCACGCCTTCCTTCTCCGCTCTCCTTCAGGGTTCTCAGTTAATGGCAGTTAGTTACCAGGTGTAAAAATGGACGGGTCGGCACAACCGTCCGAACAAGTGCAGCTCGCCGACAACAGAATGGTAGTAATAATAGCCAATTATGGCTAAGAGGCTAGCTAGTTAAAGCTAGTTGGCTACAGTTCTGAACTAGGGGAGCGAATTCTAATTAAAATATCATGGTAAACTCAAAACATTAAAATGCAGGACTAAACCCACCTGGATCAGCTTTACAGAGACCTCGAGACACCTTAACGTTCACCTGATAAACGAATTCAGAGGTCCTGGGTCTCCAGGGTCTTCTGGAGGTGCTGGGTCTCCAGGTCCCATAACGCGTTGTCCCCCTCTTGTCTTCTCGCAGGTGGTGAAAGCCTACGACCACCACGAGCAGGAGTGGGTGGCCATCAAAATCATCAAAAATAAGAAAGCCTTCCTGAACCAGGCCCAGATCGAGCTGAGGCTTCTAGAACTCATGAACAAACACGACACCGAGATGAAGTACTATATAGGTAAGAAAAACAAACAAACAAACAAACACACACACACAGCCCGTTTCAGACAGCCTGGTGTGACTCACCCTGAACTGAGTTCAGCTTAATCTATTGATCACTTCCTACGTTCAGTCTGAAGCTGCTTCTTCAGAACCCGGCGCGGAGTTTGTGTTAAAGCGACGCCCATTAACAGCAGCTACAGTGGAAATGATGCTGAGGAAAGCCTCGCTGAGATCAGACATGGGAACAACAGTCCATATAGCGTCTGATGGGATGGAGGCTAGTCGGGATTACAGGGCTCATATGGAAATCCGAATTTTCCACCTAGAAGTTTCAATCTGTGCTGTAAGCTGTTTTCATAATGTCCCAAAAATCAGTACATTTACATATTCACACACCTGCATCTTACAGAGGTTTAGGAGGTTCTGAGGAGCTCATATGAGGTTCTGATTGGCTGCTCAGTATTCTGCCCTAGTCAGAACAGAGCACCTATTTACATGTAACAGTGTTACAGGCACAGTGTGGTCAATTCTAAAGGATGGATAGATGTTGGAAGTGTGTGGTAAGACCTAATAATAAAATAAAAAGAAATAATAAAATCTATAAAAAGTGAATCTGGACACTTTAAAATTACTTTTAATTATAATAGACCTCAATTGGGGTGTTTTTAGGTTTAGAGTGAGGACATATGGATTTGCTGATCGGTTTGTGAAGGCTACATTATGCATGATTATACCTGATATATGTATAGTAAGTAATTCCCTGTTCCCATCCATTATCTAGAACTTCCCTTAGGGTAGGGTGATAGTTCCTACACTAACCTTCAGTCAGCTGACGGCTCCACCAGATTCATGCGGAGTGACCATCCGACCCACCCACCCATCCATCCAGAGAGGATGGGAGTTTTGCTCAGGGATCAAACTTGCGACCTCTTGATGACTGAGCCAACGCTTAGACAGTTGCACCACTCGGGAATCCTGCTAATATTAGCTGTTCTGATCACTGAACTACAGGCTTTAACCCTTCATAAACGAAAGGCCTGTATGTAGAGCCATTCAGCGTAGGACCACAAACATCACATATGAGTTTCAGATGATGCTGACGGTCAATAATGCTTAAACAGTAAATAATCGGTACTGAATTCTAGGTTTAGCCCAAGATTTAAAGGGCTAACTGGAGACTTCTGTTCACTCTGTTTCTCACCTTTCCTCCTCTAGTCCACCTGAAAAGGCACTTCATGTTCCGGAACCATCTTTGCCTGGTGTTTGAGCTCCTCTCCTACAACCTGTACGATCTCCTTCGCAACACCAACTTCCGGGGCGTCTCCCTCAACCTGACGCGGAAGTTTGCGCAGCAGCTGTGCACGGCACTGCTCTTCCTGGCCACGCCGGAGCTCAGCATCATCCACTGCGACCTCAAACCCGAGAACATCCTGCTGTGCAACCCCAAACGCAGCGCCATCAAAATCGTCGACTTCGGCAGCTCCTGTCAGCTCGGCCAGAGGGTGAGTGACCAGCAGGCTCCACCCCCATGCGTCCTTCCATACCTACATAGGCTGTAGCTCTGCCTCCTCAGTGTATATCACAATACCTACATTTAGAGCGTTATTAATTATTATTCACCCTAATGAGAGACTGTAGCTCCGCCTCCTCAGTGTATATCACAATACCTACATTTAGAGCGTTATTAATTATTATTCACCCTAATAAGAGACTGTAGCTCCGCCTCCTCAGTGTATATCACAATACCTACATTTAGAGCGTTATTAATATTCACCCTAATGAGAGACTGTAGCTCCGCCTCCTCAGCGTATATCACAATACCTACATTTAGAGCGTTATTAATATTCACCCTAATGAGAGACTGTAGCTCCTCCTCCTCAGTGTATATCACAATACCTACATTTAGAGCGTTATTAATATTCACCCTAATGAGAGACTGTAGCTCCGCCTCCTCAGTGTATATCACAATACCTACATTTAGAGTTATTAATATTCACCCTAATGAGAGACTGTAGCTCCGCCTCCTCAGCGTATGTCACAATACCTACATTTAGAGCGTTATTAATATTCACCCTAATGAGAGACTGTAGCTCCTCCTCCTCAGTGTATATCACAATACCTACATTTAGAGCGTTATTAATATTCACCCTAATGAGAGACTGTAGCTCCGCCTCCTCAGTGTATATCACAATACCTACATTTAGAGCGTTATTAATATTCACCCTAATGAGAGACTGTAGCTCCGCCTCCTCAGCGTATATCACAATACCTACATTTAGAGCGTTATTAATATTCACCCTAATGAGAGACTGTAGCTCCGCCTCCTCAGTGTATATCACAATACCTACATTTAGAGCGTTATTAATATTCACCCTAATGAGAGACTGTAGCTCCGCCTCCTCAGTGTATATCACAATACCTACATTTAGAGCATTATTAATTATTATTCACCCTAATGAGAGACTGTAGCTCTGCCTCCTCAGTGTATATCACAATACCTACATTTAGAGCGTTATTAATATTCACCCTAATGAGAGACTGTAGCTCCGCCTCCTCAGTGTATATCACAATACCTACATTTAGAGCGTTATTAATATTCACCCTAATGAGAGACTGTAGCTCCTCCTCCTCAGTGTATATCACAATACCTACATTTAGAGCATTATTAATTATTATTCACCCTAATGAGAGACTGTAGCTCCTCCTCCTCAGTGTATATCACAATACCTACATTTAGAGCGTTATTAATATTCACCCTAATGAGAGACTGTAGCTCCTCCTCCTCAGTGTATATCACAATACCTACATTTAGAGCGTTATTAATTATTATTCACCCTAATGAGAGACTGTAGCTCCGCCTCCTCAGTGTATATCACAATACCTACATTTAGAGCGTTATTAATATTCACCCTAATGAGAGAATGTAGCTCCGCCTCCTCAGTGTATATCACAATACCTACATTTAGAGCGTTATTAATATTCACCCTAATGAGAGACTGTAGCTCCGCCTCCTCAGTGTATATCACAATACCTACATTTAGAGCGTTATTAATATTCACCCTAATGAGAGACTGTAGCTCCGCCTCCTCAGTGTATATCACAATACCTACATTTAGAGCGTTATTAATATTCACCCTAATGAGAGACTGTAGCTCCGCCTCCTCTGTGTATATCACAATACCTACATTTAGAGCATTATTAATTATTATTCACCCTAATGAGAGACTGTAGCTCCTCCTCCTCAGTGTATATCACAATACCTACATTTAGAGCGTTATTAATATTCACCCTAATGAGAGACTGTAGCTCCGCCTCCTCAGTGTATATCACAATACCTACATTTAGAGCATTATTAATTATTATTCACCCTAATGAGAGACTGTAGCTCTGCCTCCTCAGTGTATATCACAATACCTACATTTAGAGCGTTATTAATATTCACCCTAATGAGAGACTGTAGCTCCGCCTCCTCAGTGTATATCACAATACCTACATTTAGAGCGTTATTAATATTCACCCTAATGAGAGACTGTAGCTCCTCCTCCTCAGTGTATATCACAATACCTACATTTAGAGCATTATTAATTATTATTCACCCTAATGAGAGACTGTAGCTCCTCCTCCTCAGTGTATATCACAATACCTACATTTAGAGCGTTATTAATATTCACCCTAATGAGAGACTGTAGCTCCTCCTCCTCAGTGTATATCACAATACCTACATTTAGAGCGTTATTAATTATTATTCACCCTAATGAGAGACTGTAGCTCCGCCTCCTCAGTGTATATCACAATACCTACATTTAGAGCGTTATTAATATTCACCCTAATGAGAGAATGTAGCTCCGCCTCCTCAGTGTTTAATTAATTTAAAGACTGATGAGTCTCTTCTTTCCACTTTTTCATGAAATCCTTGGTCAGCAACCGGAATTAGCCAATCAGAGACATATGGGTGGGGCTTATGCTATGGACACTTGCAGTCAAATGACTGTGCTTTTTTTTTTTTTTTTTTTTTTTCTTTTTTCCTTCAAATACAAGGAAAATTACTTGTAGATGTTTCTGTTTAGGACCTTTTAAATGGTTCCACTATTGTTACAAATCAAAGAACCCTTTTTTAGAACTACAGAGAACCTTTTTCCTGAAGATGTAGCGTACGGGAGCGTAACAGCGTACAGTAGCCAATAGCACGTACAGAAAATCCTATTGAACCTGAGAACAGGTGCATCGTCGCAGCTCTAACGCTCACATTTAGCCCCGTCACGTGAACACGGCCGGTTCTGGTTCCAGTGCTGCCGAGCCCTGCTTCAGCGTGTGTGGATGGCAGCGGAGGAAGCAGGTCATTAGCAGCAGCTCTGTGTATTAAAGCTCCACACCCTTTTTCCTCCTGATGCTGATCAACCACGGCTTCTCCGGCGAGGGTGTGTGTGTGTGTGTGTGTGTGTGTGTGTGTGTGTGTGTGTGTGTGTGTGTGTGTGTGTGTGTGTGTGGTGGGGGGGGGTGAATGGAGGGAGAGGTCTAAAATGCTTCAAAGGGCAGAAAGGGCTTTCCCTGCTGCAGTACACAATAGTGATCAGCACACATTGTCAAGGACTCTCTGCCTGAGAAAATGGGTTTCAGTGAAGTGCCGGAGAATGGATTCCCAGCGGCTGTGCTGCACCCTCTTTAGCTCGCTCACGCCCAGTTTCTGCTGCCCCCCAGTGGCTGAAACGTGTTACTGCAAGCAGCAGAATCTGAGGCACCATAGTGGACGAGCACACTTGGGTCTATGAGAAATTTGTGCTGGTGAAATGGGGTGTGTGTAAATGGCCAGTAATGAACATCTTCAAATATCTAAAGCATCTGCTGATGTGTGTGTGTGTGTGTGTTGTGTCAGTGAGTCACAAATTGTATTTTTAAATTTCTAAATAATTCTCTGTGTTTTCTGTGTTGCAGATTTACCAGTACATCCAGAGTCGGTTCTACCGCTCCCCTGAGGTGTTGCTAGGGATGCCCTATGACCTGGCCATAGACATGTGGTCTCTGGGCTGCATCCTGGTGGAGATGCACACAGGCGAACCCCTGTTCAGCGGCTCCAACGAGGTACGAACAGTGTAGTGGAAAGGGCAGGTTCTTCAGGGTTCTTTATTAAAAGTGCTGGTTCTCTGTAGAACTAGAACAGGCCAGAGAACCATTTGAATGCTTAAATGGTTCTTGGGCTGGTCAGACAGATCTTTAGATAGATAATAGTGAACACTGGAGCCTATAGCATTACAGCCTATAGTATAGACACTAGTGTAGTAGTGAACACTGGAGCCTATAGCATTACAGCCTATAGTATAGACACTAGTGTAATAGTGAACACTGGAGCCTATAGCATTATAGCCTATAGTATAGACACTAGTGTAATAGGGAACACTGGAGCCTATAGCATTACAGCCTATAGTATAGACACTAGTGTAATAGTGAACACTGGAGCCTATAGCATTACAGTATAGTATAGACACTAGTGTAATAGTGAACACTGGAGCCTATAGCATTACAGCCTATAGTATAGACACTAGTGTAATAGTGAACACTGGAGCCTATAGCATTACAGTATAGTATAGACACTAGTGTAATAGTGAACACTGGAGCCTATAGCATTACAGTATAGTATAGACACTAGTGTAATAGTGAACACTGGGGTCTATAGCATTACAGCCTATAGTATAGACACTAGTGTAATAGTGAACACTGGGGTCTATAGCATTATAGACACTAGTGTAATAGTGAACACTGGAGCCTATAGCATTACAGCCTATAGTATAGACACTAGTGTAATAGTGAACACTGGGGTCTATAGCATTATAGCCTATAGTATAGACACTAGTGTAATAGTGAACACTGGGGTCTATAGCATTATAGCCTATAGTATAGACACTAGTGTAATAGTGAACACTGGGGTCTATAGCATTACAGCCTATAGTATAGACACTAGTGTAATAGTGAACACTGGAGCCTATAGCATTACAGCCTATAGTATAGACACTAGTGTAATAGTGAACACTGGAGCCTATAGCATTACAGCCTATAGTATAGACACTAGTGTAATAGTGAACACTGGAGCCTATAGCATTACAGCCTATAGTATAGACACTAGTGTAATAGTGAACACTGGGGTCTATAGCATTATAGACACTAGTGTAATAGTGAACACTGGAGCCTATAGCATTACAGCCTATAGTATAGACACTAGTGTAATAATGAACACTGGGGTCTATAGCATTATAGACACTAGTGTAATAGTGAACACTGGGGTCTATAGCATTATAGCCTATAGTATAGACACTAGTGTAATAGTGAACACTGGAGCCTATAGCATTACAGCCTATAGTATAGACACTAGTGTAATAGTGAACACTGGGGTCTATAGCATTACAGCCTATAGTATAGACACTAGTGTAATAGTGAACACTGGAGCCTATAGCATTACAGCCTATAGTATAGACACTAGTGTAATAGTGAACACTGGAGCCTATAGCATTACAGCCTATAGTATAGACACTAGTGTAATAGTGAACACTGGGGTCTATAGCATTATAGACACTAGTGTAATAGTGAACACTGGGGTCTATAGCATTACAGCCTATAGTATAGACACTAGTGTAATAGTGAACACTGGAGCCTATAGCATTACAGCCTATAGTATAGACACTAGTGTAATAGTGAACACTGGAGCCTATAGCATTACAGCCTATAGTATAGACACTAGTGTAATAGTGAACACTGGGGTCTATAGCATTATAGACACTAGTGTAATAGTGAACACTGGAGCCTATAGCATTACAGCCTATAGTATAGACACTAGTGTAATAGTGAACACTGGACTCTATAGCATTATAGACACTAGTGTAATAGTGAACACTGGGGTCTATAGCATTATAGCCTATAGTATAGACACTAGTGTAATAGTGAACACTGGGGTCTATAGCATTATAGCCTATAGTATAGACACTAGTGTAATAGTGAACACTGGGGTCTATAGCATTATAGCCTATAGTATAGACACTAGTGTAACAGTGAACACTGAAGTTAATAGCATTATAGCCTATAGTATAGACACTAGTGTAATAGTGAACACTGGGGCCTATAGCATTATAGACACTAGTGTAATAGTGAACACTGGGGTCTATAGCAGTATAGCCTATAGTATAGACACTAGTGTAATAGTGAACACTGGGGTCTATAGCATTATAGACACTAGTGTAATGGTGAACACTGGAGCCTATAGCATTATAGACACTAGTGTAATAGTGAACACTGGAGCCTATAGCATTACAGCCTATAGCATTATAGACACTAGTGTAATAGTGAACACTGGAGCCTATAGCATTATAGACACTAGTGTAATGGTGAACACTGGAGCCTATAGCATTATAGACACTAGTGTAATAGTGAACACTGGAGCCTATAGCATTATAGACACTAGTGTAATGGTGAACACTGGAGCCTATAGCATTATAGGATAGTATGTATATTGGGATAAGGAGGCCCCTTTATTTACGTGATCTGGTTTGTCTCTCAGGTGGATCAGATGAATAAAATTGTGGAGGTTCTTGGGGTCCCCCCGAACCACATGCTGGACCAGGCCCCCAAAGCACGCAAATACTTTGATAAGCTCTCTGACGGCCTATGGACCGTCAAAAAGAACAAGGACATAAAGAAGGTACTATATCCTTCAGCCTCTGTGAGTAAAACTCTGCTTCTTATTAACCCTCCTCCCCCTCCATACCCTCCATAACCCTCCCCCATCTCCACCCCAGCATCAGATCAGCATCAGGAAGTAAATCGCACTAGACCCCTGCATGCTCTTCGAGGGTGTCGTCATCACTGCTTTCTCTCTCTTGTACAACTTGACGCGCCCACGGACGTTATCATGGCTCCTGCTGAAAGACCCACCATCACTTGGTTCCAGCTGGGAATGGGCTTGGTGAAAATTAGCTGTAGTGATGCTACACTACCTGTCCAAATGTTTGTGGACACCCCGTCTAATGGATGCGTTCAGCTACTTGAAGTTGCACCCATTTGCTGACCTCGATGTGCAAAGCTAATAGAATAGAGTACTGTGGAGATGTGGAGATTATGGAGTCCAACTCCAAGGCACCTTAAAAATGGTGTCTGGATGCTCATAGTGGACATATAGTGCAAGTTCAGGGGATTACAGGTGAGCAGGTATAGGTGACTATTAGTGTTTCTTGCTCCTGGGCTCCCCCTACAGTTGTGGAGTGCAGCTCACTTTTACTTCACTGCAGTAAATACAAATCCCGCATTGAGGACTACAGGATTTTACACTAATATGACTATAGGGAGACAGGTTCTCCTCCTCCTTCATAGTGCAGTAGCAGCAGCAGAGCTCTGGCCCGGAGTGGGAATGACGGAGACGCCGTTCTCCCCCTGTTCCAGTCAGTGGAGCGTCAGTATGATCCTGAAGAGGCTGATTTCATCGGCATACATCGTTAGCTCACTGCAGGAGCTGCTCTACCACTGCAAGACCACCCAGATCATCACATTATGCTTTAGAAAGTGGGAGTGTGTGATCTGACTGCATCTCTATGGAATTTGTGCTCTGACCATAAGCAGCAACACCACAAAATCATCCACCTGCCTTTCATTTCCTTCCCTTTCCTTTCCTGCCCCTCTCACCTGTCTCACCTCTTACTAGCCTTTAACCGTATTCACAGTATTAAACACATTCACTCACGGTCATAAATGTGTGAACAGCTTTTAATGACATTAATAAAGCACCCTGATATGACTGATAATCTTACTCATCCATTTATATTCATATAGTGAGGAGCTGTGTCTCTAACCCTAACTCTGAACTAAGCGAGACTGATCAGTCAGGGTCATTAGTCTCACAGATGAGGTAATGGTGCTCGTCTTTAACCTCCCCCCCTCCTCCAGGAGTATAAGGCTCCGGCGACGAGGCGGCTGCACGAAATCCTGGGGGTGGAAACCGGGGGTCCTGGGGGAAGACGGGCCGGCGAGCAAGGCCACGCCCCCTGCGACTACCTGAAGTTTAAGGACCTGATCCTGCGCATGCTGGACTACGACCCGAAGACCCGCATCACGCCGTTTTACGCCCTGCAGCACAACTTCTTCAAAAAGACGACGGACGAGGGCACCAACACCAGCAGCTCCACCTCAACGAGCCCAGCCATGGACCACAGCCACTCCACCTCCACCACCAGCTCCGTCTCCAGCTCCGGTACACAAACATACATGTTTAATCTACTGTAATACACTACAGGAAGCGTAGGGGGCGCTCTATAATGCTCTATAATGTTCATATGATCCACACGCTCATTCTGACAGACTGTAATACACTACAGGAAGTGTAGGGGCGCTCTATAATGCTCTATAATGTTCATATGATCCACACGCTCATTCTGACAGACTGTAATACACTACAGGAAGCGTAGGGGGCGCTCTATAATGCTCTATAATGTTCATATGATCCACACGCTCATTCTGACAGACTGTAATACACTACAGGAAGCATAGGGGGCACTCTATAATGCTCTATAATGTTCATATGATCCACACGCTCATTCTGACAGACTGTAATACACTACAGGAAGCATAGGGGGCGCTCTATAATGCTCTATAATGTTCATATGATCCACACGCTCATTCTGACAGACTGTAATACACTACAGGAAGCATAGGGGGCACTCTATAATGCTCTATAATGTTCATATGATCCACACGCTCATTCTGACAGACTGTAATACACTACAGGAAGCATAGGGGGCGCTCTATAATGCTCTATAATGTTCATATGATCCACATGCTCATTCTGACAGACTGTAATACAGTACAGGAAGTGTAGGGGGCGCTCTATACTGCTCTATAATGTTCATATGATCCACACGCTCATTCTGACAGACTGTAATACAGTACAGGAAGTGTAGGGGGCGCTCTATAATGCTCTATAATGTTCATATGATCCACATGCTCATTCTGACAGACTGTAATACACTACAGGAAGCGTAGGGGGCGCTCTATACTGCTCTATAATGATCATATGATCCACACGCTCATTCTGACATCCTGTAATACACTACAGGAAGCGTAGGGGGCGCTCTATAATGCTCTATAATGTTCATATGATCCACACGCTCATTCTGACATCCTGTAATACACTACAGGAAGCGTAGGGGGCGCTCTATAATGTTCAGCATTTTTGCCGTATCTAAACATGCACTTTTTGTTCCTCTCTCTCTCTCTCTCTCTCTCTCTCTCTCTCTCTCTAACCCAGGTGGATCTAGCGGTTCTTCCAATGACAACCGAAATTACCGGTACAGCAACCGGTACTACAACAGCGCCGTCACTCACACGGACTACGAGATGCAGAGCCCACAGGTAACCCGACGCTCCTGACGGTAGTCTGTCTTGAAGCCATTGTCAATACTGACTGCCCCCCTCACCATCCCTTCTTCCTCTCTCTCGCTCCGCCCTCCTCCAGGCGCCATCCCAGCAGCAGTTGCGCATCTGGCCGGGCGGCGAGGGCGGTCTGGGCCCGCTGTCGAACAGCGGTGGCGACGCCCCGTACCCGCAGCTCCTCCTGCACAAGCCGGCCGCCTCGCAGCACTCCCGCCACTTCCTCGGCAACGTGGGGGGCATGATGGATCCCCCCCACCACCCCCACCCGGTGTACGGCGGGGGTCACCACGGCAACGGCCGGCCGCTCCGGCAGCAGCAGCAGCAACAGCAGCAGCAGCAGAGCCAGGCCCAGGGCCAGACTCCGCAGGGCCCACAGGGTCAGGCGCTGATGCCGGTCTCGTCTCCGCAGATGCAGGACAGCATCGAGCTGAGCCTCACGCACCACCACCACCTGGCCCAGTCTTCCATCGTGCAGCCCCCGCCGTCGAGTTTGGACTCCAGTCAGTACGGCTCCTCCAACATCCACCTGGGCCTCTCCGCCTTTCGGACTAGAGCGGCCTTGGCCCCGCCCCCCCAGCCTCCCACGGCCTCCTCGCAGCAGCAGCTGGCCCAAGCCCCGGCCGCTCAGGACAGCATGGTGCCTGCCTCCGGCCTGGGCTACATCCCGCCCTGTTACCCGGGCAACAACAATAACAACCCGCCGCCGCAGGGCAGCGGGATGCTCACCGGCGCCCCACCCAGGGGCGGAGGAGCGGGGGTGGTGCGGCCGGATTCGGAAGAGTCCATCATGATGGGCGTGTGCGGAAGCGGTGGGGGCGGCGGCCAGAGCGCGGCCAACTCTTGATAAATCTTGAACAAATTCCAAAAGCCATACAGAAAAAAAAGAATTTTAACGAAATGATTAAAAAACACCCGACAAACAGTGCATACACACACATGTACACACATGTACACGTAGTACACACACATGTACACACACACACACACACACACGACAGAGAAAAAACTTGTGAAATATCAAAGGATTATTTTGTTTTTGTTTTTGTTTTTGTTTTGTTCTGTTCTGCATGGGGTCGAGGAGGCGGAGGGAAGATTAACCTTAATTTCTTCAGTTTTTTGGTTCTTTTTGCTTTTGAAGGCGGCGAGAGAAGAGCGGAGAGGTCAGAGAGATTCAGAACGTTTGTTTTTATTGTTATTCTTATTATTATATTATTATTATTATTGGATTTTATGTGATTTAAGAATAGGTTTGCAGCGAGAGATTGTTTGTTTGTTTGTTTTTGTTTATTTTTTGTTTTTGTTTTCGTGGCGAGGCGCCCCCCCCCCTCCCCTCCCCCAGGTGAGTCGGGATTGAATGTGTAAGAGGAAGGGAAGCAGCAGCAGCAGCAGAAGAAGAGAGGGAGAGAAGATCCTTATTTTTATAGTTTTTGTTTGTTTCTTTTGTTTAATTGTGTTTTTAATTTATTAAGAATCACTACAGAGAGAGAGAGATGGAGGATCAGAGAGAGGGCGATCGAGATGGGTGTTTGTTCCTTTTTTTGTTTTTGTTTTTTTCAGATTTATTTATTCTGTGTTTATTTTATTTATACAGGTTTGTTTTTTGAGGGACAGGCGACACTCACGCATCGTACACACACCACAACAAACAAACAAACAAACACACAATGGGATTGAGTTGTTTTTTCATTTTGACTTTCTCTCTCACCCCGTGACTTACACACACACACACACACACACACACACACACACACACACACTTTTGTTACTGTTTATTTTTGTTTGTTTGTTTGTTTTTCTGTTTTGTTGTTTTTTAAAATGTTTCTTTTGTTCTTTTGTTTAGTTTTTTTTTCCTCGCTTGACACACTGGCTTATATATCTCAAACTATGAAACAAATCTTACGAATAAAATAAAGCAAATGACAAAAAAAAAAAACAAACAAACGAAACCGTAGTCGCACCGCGGTGAGAAAACCGACGCGAGGAGGAGGAGGCGGAACCTTTTTTTTTTTTTTTTTTGCCGAGGCGAGCCGCTCCGACAGCGAAGAGGGGGGACCTTTTAGCTAATCTTTACAGAAAAAAGGAGGAAGTGAGAAAAAAAACACGACAACAAAACACTCGGCCAGAAGGAAAAACCAAAATGCTTCCCTGATGTTCGTTTTTTATGTTTTGTTTTTTAGTTGTTGTTTTTTTTCGTTTTCAGAAAAAAATAGTCTGCCTTCTTCACCATCTTTACCAGACTCACCCTTTTATTTAGCCTCTCTCTCTCTCGCTCTCGCGCTTTCTTGCTTTCTTGCTTTCTCTCATTTCTTTTTCTTTTACTCTCTCACTCAACTCTCTCTCTATGTCTCTCGCCCTTCCTCGCTTTTGTTTCGTTTCAGACGAAGAAAACAAAAAAGAAACGCATTTGTATGATTAACTCTGGACATGCTAAGCCAAATCTCTCGCGCTCTCTTTCTCGCTCTCTCGCGCTCTTTCTCTCTCTCTGCTTTTTTTGTTTTGTTTTATTTTCTGTTTTGTTTTCGTTTGTTTGTTTATTGTTTGCTTTTCTTCCTGGCCCCATTATTTGTGTTGGAAGGAAGAGGAGATGGGCGAGAAAAGCAGGAGGGAGGAAGCTGTAAAAACCAAGGAGACCACGCCCTCCTGCTCCAACCTCTCTCTCTCTCTCTGTCTCTCTCTCTGTCTCTCTCTGTCTCTCTCTCTCTGTCTATCTCTCTGTCTGTCTCTCTCTCTTGTTCTCGTCTATCCTCCCCCTTCCTCCTTCCTCCTCTGCAACACTCTGTGAGTGCTGTTTTGCCATCAAGTCCAAAAAGAAACGAAAAAAAAACAACAAAAAAAAAAAAAGGAAAAAAAAAGTGAACTACTTCTCTCTCGGCTGCTATCTCCACTCTCAACCATGTTCGGATTGCTGCTAAAGAAAACAAACAGATAAATAAATAAAATAAATAAATAAAAATAAATGAATAAAAAAACTTTTTAACCCTCCTGCTTCAGAAAAAAATGGAAAATAAAAACCACTGCATCTCATGTATTTATTACTATTTAACAAGAAAAAAAGAGAAAAGTCAACCCTGTTTTCTGCTGTTTTTGTTGACGGTCTTTCTTGGTGCAGGTGAACGCTTGACCTTTCTATTCTGTAACGGAAACATGGTATTAAAACAAGTGCCTCGATTTACTGGTCAGCCACTGGACACGGCGTGGACACGGCTGGGGGTTCGGTTGTAGGTCTTGAGCAGGGGTCCGATTAATGTGTGTGTGTATAGAAAACGGCAGCGAGAGAAATGACGGCCGGGTGGAAAACCTCCAGGATTCACCTCTGAAGCGAGCCTCAGTCTGACTGACCAATCCCGGATCTATTTCCCTAACTGATGATGATGATGACATCATCACCACCCTCCTCATCCTCACCATCCATTGTAATTTGTGTACATAGCATTCACCCGCTCTCTCTCTCTCTCTAGATCTCTCTCTCTGTCTATATCTCTCTCCCATCCAGTTTTACCGGTCAAGCGACAGTAGGGGTGAACACCCAGATCTCTCTCTCTCTCTCTCTTTCTCTCTTTTTGTCTGTATCTCCATCCGTCTCTCTCCCTCTCTCTCTCTCTTGAGGCTGCTTCTCACGACTGGGATTCGAACCTGCAACCCTGAAGGCAACAGGACCTGCAGCACCCCTCCCTCCCTCTGCTCTCCAGCTCAGTGACGATGACTGCTGCCCTCTCTGTTGATTAGGACTTGTGCTCGGCCGCCGCCGCCGCCGGCTCCTTTCCTTTGTGTTATTTTTCTCGAGGTCATCCTTCATGAGAAACATCATGTCTGAAGTATTATCACAGCATCGGTTCTTTGGGTTCTCGATTAAAGAGAAAGTTGCCTCTGATCTGATGGTGAGGAGGAGTTGATCACACTGATGTTGGTGTTGAGTAACGTGGTGAATAAGGGGGGGCTTAAAACTAACAACTGAAAAAATACATACTGGGTTCGGGTGTCTGTTACAGCATGATGATGATGGTGGTGGTGGTGGTGGTGGTGGGGGGTCGCTGGGCGATGGACCTCAGAATCTGGACCTCAGCTACAGGTCAACGCCCACTGGTCAAAGTTGGGAAGTGTTGAAGGGAAATGAAAACTTGAATGGGTGAAACTCTTCTATAATAAAAGTCTCTTCAGCGCTGAGCGACACTTCTGTACACAGTGGAACAGATCTACTGCAGACAAATTCTAATTATTAATGTAATGATGGTTCATTTTATTTTCACATCTCTATTTATTTACAATGAGAAAAATAGTTTCTAAATTCAAACCATTTTAACTCGTTCATTTGTCATTTTTACAGAAATATTTCACATAAAATACTGGGTCAAATTATGAAAAATAAAAAGAAAAGTTTGAAAACATTTGGTTTTGTTTGCTTCAGTAAGTGAAATGTTAGCCACTTTCATCAGATCCGCAGAATTACACATTTGTATTATTCTGTGATGCAAATTGTGAAATATTTTGTAGAAATTACAAAATAATTCACAGGAAAAGTATTAATATAATAATGATTCATCTAATTTTCACATATTTATTCATTTATCATAAGAAAAAATATTTTTGAAATTCAAATCCTCTAAATGTGTCAATTTGTCATTTTTACAAAATATTTGCATTTTTTATATTTGCATTACAGATTATTATAAATGTGTAATTCTGATGATTTGAAGTGGCTTATATTTCATTAACTGAAACTAACAAAACAAAAAAAGGTTTTCAAACTTTTTCTTTTAATTTTCATAATCCAAAGAATAACCAAATCATTCTTTTTTTCACATATACTATGTGATATAAATACATATAATATACATATAATTTCTACATGTATATAGTTTTTCACACCATACTTTATTTCACATTATTCGGCCAAAATTATAAATTCACATAATGTACCTACATAATTCAAAATATGTTGATTTGTGTGATTTTACGAAGTTACTTAAAATTTGGCCAACAATTTTTATTTATAATTTAACCCAATAATTAAAATTAATTAATGTTTTTTGCATGACCAAAATAACTAGAATTTTGAAATTCATATAATTTGGCAGAACTATATTTTTATTTAACAAAATCTGGCCAAAATTACATTTCTTTAATTCACATGATTAACCCATATAATTCAGATTAGTTCATTTGTATAATTTGGCCAAATAATTTATGTTTTAATATTATTAATAATTCGTCCAAAATGCTTCATGTTACTTAACAAATTGGGCCAAAGTCTTTCTTTTTTTTTAAAAAAAAATTTGATCAACATAATTTAACTGTGTTCATTTATATAATTTGGTCAAATAAGTCCCATTTGTTCATTTGTAGAAGTTAACCAGTTACACTGAACCACAAGAGGGCCATGATTCATCCAGCAGATGTAAATAAGTGAACCTCAAACATGAAGGGGAACTCTAATTCATACAGCTCTGGGTTTTAGAAAACTGACCAGCACGGCTGATTATTCAGTATTTTAGAGAATGTTTCAGGTCACAGTGAACACTGAACATCACGGGTTTCCTTTGATGTGTTTAAGATTCCTCTACTGGTACTGAATAGATGGGGCATCACACTCCAGTAAACCAGTTACATGAGACCTTAAGCCAGGTTACCCTCCACAGGCTTTACAACTCAGTGTGGGGTCATAACCCAGTCCAGCAGTGGGCCAGAGGGACCTGAGGAGATCACAGTGGCCATGTTAGAAGTGTGCAAAGTCCAGTATGGATGGTGAGGAACTCACTGTGTCACATGATGTGTCCGATCTTCTCAAAAAACAAAAATAAAGGTGTATATGCATAAAGCCTGAAAGCAGGCCTGATCCACACACCCGCAGAAGCTCCTCCTGGCCTTCTGATAGGCCAGGATGTTCACAGCCCACACTCATACCCCAAAAGTGATTGGTTTGAGGCTCATTTGCATATTGCTCTGGGATATCAGCTGTGAAAGACCAGTAAGATCATTCAACCAACAGATATACTGTGCAGGCCTCGTCCGCCCTGACCACTAGCATTCTTAGCTGTTCCTGTATCATACACTATATGGACAAAAGTATTGGGACACCTGCTCAGTGATTGTTTCTTCTGAAATCAATGCAATTAAAAAGAGTTTCTCCTGCTTTTGTTGGAGTAACTGTCTCTACTGTCCAGAGAAGAAGACTTTCTACCAAATTCTGGAGGAACATTGCTGTGAGGATTTGATAGCATTCAGAAAAGTGTTAGTGGGGTCAGGATGTTGGATGATCACCACCCCAACTCATCCCAAAAGTACTGGATGGAGCTCAATCACCATCCCTCATTCCAGAGAACACAGCTCTTCCACTGCTCCACAGCTCCTCAATGCTGGGGGGCTTTATACCCCCTCTAGCCCACGCCTGGCATTAGCGGTACTTACTATTGACAGTACAGTTCTCTACAGGGACTAGACAAGCTGTGTGTGTGCATTTGCATGTGTCAGCAATGAGTGCAGCTGAAAGTAGCTGAATGCATTTATTAGAAGGGGTGTCCACAAACTTCTGGACATATAGTGTAGCTTTACCCTGATAGCTAAAACAGGTTTAAAAACAGTGCGCCAGCCATTTCTAAAAACAGCTGTTTGAGGTGTTAGCTTAGCATTAGGATGAGGATGGTTGGACTGTACTCTTATGGGTGAATCTTACCAAGTAGACCAAGGACACTTTTCTTCGTCGTTGAGCCACCATTAATCCTCAACAGAGTGGTAGTTCATACACACTGATCAGCCAGAACATTAGAACCTCTCCCAGCTGAAGTGAACAACACTGATGATCTGGTTCTAGATCAAGGGGTGGATCTGCATATCAGGCAGTGAGTGAACAGCCAGTTCTTGAAGGTTCATCACGAAGGTTGTTGAAGCAGAAAAAAATGACTTTTTGGTGTAAAACACTCGGTTCTAGATAACCTCCCCCAGTCAGAGCTGGAGTTCTACTACAGTGGAGGTTCTAGATAACCTCCCCCAGTCAGAGCTGTGGTTCTACAGTGGAGGTGAAGGGAAGCAGACGTCTGAAGCTCTAATAATAAAAGCTCCTCACAGAAAGTTCTTCACCTAATGGTGATGAAGACGCTGCCTGATGCCTGAGACACGGTTCTACCAGAGTTCTGAGAAGAGTTCGGCTCTAGAACCTGCTTTTAGAACCAGATCATTAAAATGGTGGAGGGATACATGCTGCAGGGTGTAGTGCGGCTACAGAAAGTAGTCCCTAAAGAGAACTGGACTAGTTCAGATTCTCTATTCACTATTTTACCACCACCTTCATCATCATCATCATCATCATCATTTCATATAAACTCAGAAGACTCGTGTTTTAGCTGCACTGGTGGGTTTGGATAGGAGATAAATTATGGGCTGTAGCTGTGTTGTAGTCATGGCGACCGACACCTGCTTCACCTCCACTGTAGAGAGATCAGAGTGGGTCAGTTTCCCCCAGTTCGGCATGTTAAGATAAAGGGAGTACTAGCTAGAAGAAGCACATAAGGCTAGATGGAGGTGGAACCACTGGGACCATCCATCATTCCAGAGAACACAGCTCCTCCACTGCTCCACAGCTCCTCAATGCTGGGGGGGCTTTATACCCCTCTAGTCCACACCTGGCATTATTAGGCAGCATGGAGCCAATAGGGTCATGATGCTGTGTGTGTGTGTGTGTGTGTGTGTGTGTGTGTGTGTCAGCAATGGGTGCAACCTAAAAGTAGTTGAATGCATTCATTAGAAGAGGCGTCCACAAACATTTGGACATGTAGTGTATTCTCATAGCCTGAGGTCAGGACTTTGGGAGAGCTCAATTTCAAAGCCACCTTTGATGTTTAAGACAAGAAGAAAGGTGCTGTACGCATGCGCAGTAACCGTCAGTAGGACGCATGGGTGCAGCACGTGTTCTACGTCATGTTATTGAGCACTTAGGTGGAGTCTCTTAGGTGGAGGGGTGCTGGTGACTTCGCTGCTTCAGCGTTTCCACATTCCAGCACGTTTTGGGTGGCTAGCATGGGCTTCACGAGCTCCCCAGTATGTTCCTCGCTGGGCTTGCTGGGTTTGCTGTGGTGTGCTACAGCTTACACCGCCGAGAAGAACAGCTACCACCCCGTCAGCTCTGTGGAGCATGGCTTGCCTTCTGAACCCAAGCCCTGGATGAGGCAGAGGGAGATTCTCCACCTCCCAGAACATCAGCTGCCTCCATATCTCCGTCTCCCCATGTTCAGGCATGGATCTGCTCCGTTTGTTGGTATGGAGCTTTTCAGGCCAGTTCCTGGGAGAAGAACCTTTCCAAGCGCTCTAGCAGATGTTCTAGTCCCGCTTGGACATCTCCAGCCGGCCCCAGGCGCGCCTGTGGATAACGCGCACGGGGTGGAGGTGTGGTGCGGCTACAGGAAGGTCTCGGTTCGCATTAACAAAGCCCGCGTTGGGGTCAGGGGGGCAGATTCTGACTTTCACCTGGGGTCGTGTCCGGTATCTCGCTCTTCGGGAGGCTACATCTACTTCCACTACGACCTCAACGAGTGCAGCGGCTCCTTAACGGTAAGGAGCCACACTGGAGAGGTGTAGATTAAAGGGGTGTTCACCTGTTGAGCAATTTGCATATTATTAAGCTCCCTGTGTGAGAAGAGCTCGTCCAGAGTGGAGATTTGGTGTGAACCTGAGCTTCACTGTAGAGAAACTGACCCACTATGATCTCTGTACAGTGGAGGTGAATGTAACCAGGCGTCGGTCGCCATGACTACCACAACACAGATGCAGCCCATAATTGATCTCCTATCCAAACCCACCAGTGCAGCTACAACACGAGTCTTCTGAGTTTATATGGAATGATGATGATGATGATGATGATGATGAAGGTAAAATAGTGAATAGAGAATCTGAACTAATCCAGTTGTCTTTAGGGACTACTTTCTGTAGCTGCACTACACCCTGCAGCATGTATCCCTCCACCATTTTAATGATCTGGTTCTAAAAGCAGGTTCTAGAGCCGAACTCTTCTCAGAACTCTGGTAGAACCGTGTCTCAGGCATCAGGCAGCGTCTTCATCACCATTAGGTGAAGAACTTTCTGTGAGGAGCTTTTAGTAGAGCTTCAGACGTCTGCTTCCCTTCTCCTCCACTGTAGTAGAACTCCAGCTCTGACTGGGGGAGGTTATCTAGAACCTCCACTGTAGTAGAACTCCAGCTCTGACTGGGGGAGCTTATCTAGAACCTCCACTGTAGTAGAACCGTGTCTCAGGCATCATGCAGCGTCTTCATCACCATTAGGTGGAGAACGTTGTGTGAGGAGCTTTTAGAGCCTCTAAATGCGAACGTAGGTGGTTCTCCTCACTGATGGTGGTCAGGCTGGAGTAGAGGTGGGAGTGTTCTCATTTTAATACACCCAGGAAAGCAAAAACCCAACAGAACTGGAGCTCCTACCTTTGTGCGGTTCTAAGGGCCTGGTTTGGACCTTCAGAGTGCCTGGCTGCTGAATCAGTGTCTCTCTTTAGACAGTCGGAGGCCACGTGGTGTACTCCAACAGCATTGCCTACAGGCCAGAGGTTCAGCCCGAGGAGCTGGTGGTCCGAGCCGTGCCGCTGACGCTGCCTATCCAGTGTCTTTATAACCGGTAAGTCTTTACTCTCAGATGATTCACTTGAATCTGATTCTTTTAGAAAGTGATTCGGTTCACTGTGAATCATCTGTAATGGCATCAAGATTCAGTTCAGAGTTTCATTAAAAACACACTGAATAAACAAGGAAACAGAGGTTCCTTACTAGAGGCAGAGGTTCTATACAGAACCAGGCAACACAAAGAACCACTTGGAGGCTTAAATGGATCCTATGTCTGGTTAAAGGTTCTTCACTCTGGTGAAAAAACTTTGGTACAAGCTTCTACATAAACAGCACCAAGGTTCCACTTTTCTTACGAGTCAAAGAACCATTTTTAAGAACTCCATGGAACCATTCTTTCTAGGTGCTATATACTACCAATAAGGTTCTGTTGTTTTTTATGAGTCAAAGAACCCTTTTGGCTGGGTGCTAGCATATATTGCAACAATAAGGTACTACTTTTCAAAAGAACCTTATTTTAGAACTGTTTAGAATCATTTTTGCTGTGTGCTGTTTAGAACCAATAAGGTTCTAATTTTGAGCCAAACTCTTTTTTTTTTTTCTTTTCAGAACAATACAGCATCATTTTCATTTTCCCAACAATAAAGTACTACTTTTGTCATGAGTCAGAATGTTTTTACAGCTATATAGAACCGTTTTAGCTGGGTTCTGTATATAACCAATAAGGTTCCACATTTTTTCTTTTTAGCAGACAGACCTATGTAGAAATTGCTGAATAGCACCAGTAAGGTCCTACTTTGTATATGAGACAGCTATATGGAACCTTGCTGTATAGAACCAGTAAGGTTCTACTTTTGAAATAGGCATATGTAGAACTCTGCTGTATAGCACCAGTAAGGTTCTACTTTCTATATGAGATGGCTATATGGAACCTTGCTGTATAGCACCAGTAAGGTTCTACGTTTGAAATAGGCATATGTAGAACTCTGCTGTATAGCACCAGTAAGGTTCTATTTTTGAAATAGACACATGTAGAACTCTGCTGTATAGCACCAGTAAGGTTCTACTTTCTATATGAGATGGCTATATGGAACCTTGCTGTATAGCACCAGTAAGGTTCTACGTTTGAAATAGACATATGTAGAACCTTGCTGTATAGCACCAGTAAGGTTCTATTGTTATGACACATACCCATGTAGAACCCTGCTGTATATCACCAGTAAGGTTCTACTGTTATGAAACAGGCCTATGTAGAACCCTGCTGTATAGCACCAGTAAGGTTCCACTTTTATGAGACAGAACTATACAGCAGGGTTCTATATAACACCAGTAAGGTTTTACTTTTGAAATAGACATATGTAGAACCCTGCTGTATAGCACCAGTAAGGTTCTACTTTTTATATGAGACAGGTTTATGGAACCCTGCTGTATAGCACCAGTAAGGTTCCACTTTTAAGAGACAGAACTATACAGCAGGTTCTATATAACACCAGTAAGGTTCTACTTTTAAGATAGACCTATGTAGAACCCTGATGTATAGCACCGGTAAGGTTCTACTGCTGTTATGAGTTAAAGAACCCTGTTTCAGACCTATACAGAACTGTGTGTGTGTGTGTGTGTGTGTGCGCGCGTGTGTGTGTGTGCGCGCGCGTGTGTGTGTGTGCGCGCGCGCGCGCGTGTGTGTGTGCGCGCGCGCGTGTGTGTGTGTGCGCGCGCGCGCGCGTGTGTGTGTGTGTGTGTGTGTGTGTGTGTGTGTGTGCGCGCGCGTGTGTGTGTGTGTGCGCGCGCGCGCGTGTGTGTGTGTGTGTGTGTGTGTGTGTGTGTGTGCGCGGTCCGTCTCCCACTGCTGTGTAATGTGCTCCTGCTCTAGGTTTCATTACTCTTATAAGGTGGGCTATCTGCCCAGGCCCGACCCGGGCACCTTCAGGAAAGACCTGGGCAGCAAACAGCAGAGGTTCAGTCTGAGCGTGTGTAACGGTGAGGTTCTCCTCTCTCCCGGACGGACCCTTTAACCTAGCCTGCGGTTCTTCTCCGGACTCTCAGTCCGGCTACACAGTCTGGTGTTTCTCTGAGGGTTCTTTAAAGGGGAAATTCACGGGTGTGTCCGAATTCTCCCCAGATCCCAGAGTGTGAGCTGATCTCTGTACAGTGGAGGTGGATGGAAGCAGACATCTGTCGCCATGACTACAACAACACAGATACAGCCCATAATTTATCTCCTATCTAAACCCACCAGTGCTGCTACAACACGAGTCTTCTGAGTTTATATGGAATGATGATGATGATGATGATGATGATGATGAAGGTAAAATAGTGAATAGAGAATCTGAACTAATGCAGTTCTCTTTAGGGACTACTTTCTGTAGCTGCACTACACCCTGCAGCATGTATCCCTCCACCGTTTTAATGATCTGGTTCTAAAAGCAGGTTCTAGAGCCCAACTCTTCTCAGAACTCTGGTAGAACCGTGTCTCAGGCATCAGGCAGCGTCTTCATCACCATTAGGTGAAGAACTTTCTGTGAGGAGCTTTTATTATTAGAGCTTCAGACGTCTGCTTCCCTTCACCTCCACTGTAGAACCACAGCTCTGACTGGGGGAGCTTATCTAGAACCTGCACTGTAGAACAGCTCTGACTGGGAGAGGTTATCTAGAACCTGCACTGTAGAACAGCTCGGACTGGGAGAGGTTATCTAGAACCTGCACTGCAGAACAGCTCTGACTGGGAGAGGTTATCTAGAACCTGCACTGTAGAACAGCTCTGACTGGGAGAGGTTATCTAGAACCTGCACTGTAGAACAGCTCTGACTGGGAGAGGTTATCTAGAACCTGCACTGTAGAACAGCTCTGACTGGGAGAGGTTATCTAGAACCTGCACTGTAGAACAGCTCTGACTGGGAGAGGTTATCTAGAACCTGCACTGTAGAACTCCAGCTCTTGGACTTTGAGTGTTTATAAAGTGTGTGTGTGTGTGTGTGTGTGTGTGTGTGTGTGTGTGTGTGTGTGTTAACTCTACAGAACAGTGGGAGACGCTTGCAGTAAACGGCGGTTTTGCGCTCGGGGAGCTGATGTACTTCCAGGCTGCTGCTGCTTTCATAGCGGAGGACGAGAGGATCTTCGTCAGCTCTTGTCACGTGACGGTGACCGAAGATCCTGACTCCGCCCCACGCCACGATGTCATCAGCAATTCTGGGTAATCCACTGTAATCAATCGTGAACGCGCTGAATCTGATCTTTCCTGTTCTGATTTGGAGGGGTGATGGAGGGGTTCAGTGGTGTTCAGAAATATTTGGAAACACGGCCACGGAGATAAAGTTTAAAGAAACCAAGGCTGTGAAACAAAGAGGGGGGCGTGGCCAAAATAGCTCGGTGCTCGGTGTCTTTAAGGTATTAAGGTTTCTTCTGTAGTCCTGGAGCTTTGCGGCTAGTGTGATGCCCCAGCCATCCGTCAGTGACCGGGAACTGAGCAGTTATAATTGAGGAAACTGTTGAACGTTTACTGGTCGAAAACGAAAGTTCTGTTTACAGGTGAAGTCCCGCCCTTCAACAAGAAGAGCCAGTCAGCTTGCTGGTTAGGCTGCGAGTGGAGGAGGGTTGATGATACCGTGGTGCTAGTGGGCAAAGCCTTCCCTTAGTCTAGAGATCTGCCCCTCAGGTTTATCCCGATCCTGAAACGCTAACCTGACTTTCAGTCTCCGATAGAGCTGGACGACTGGACGCTGCTCCTGTTGAGTTTGGTTCTGATGAAGCTGCTCTGCTGAATCTCTGGTAGGTGCATGGTGGACAGCAGGAGGAGGGGCAGCCTGTCCCGCTTCGTTCTGAGGAAGTCCGGCATCGTCCGCTTTACTCTCGATTCCTTTCTGTTCGCCGGCGTTTCTTCCGAGGTAAACTTTCATTCTGCTGCCTTTGACGTGATTTCTGAGTGTGTGATCGTTTACCCATAATTCTGCTCAACAGCTTCTTTACCTGCACTGCACGTTAACCGTCGCCAAGGCCGCCGTGAGCCAGACATCCAAGTCCTGCACCTACAACGGAGCAGAGCGCAGGTGACTAACGGGCTAAAGGCCCTTACACACCAGGCTCTGTTTATAGCTACAACTGACCGCTACAGCTTTGAACCGTTTAACATTTGCGGCATTCAGCAGACCCCCTTTACCCAGAGTCACTTACAGAAGTGCTTAGCCATCCACTCTGAATATCCAAAGCTGGTGCTGATGGACTCCAAAGTCAGGAGCACTGCCAGAAAAGAGAACCCAGAAACCCTGATAGCCCAAATTCCTGCAACCTGAACGCAGAGCTTCCTAAACTACGCAAAAGCTGTGGAGTCTGAAGTCGGAGACGCAAGCTCTCGCTCTCGAAAGACTTGGGTCTTCAGTGAACCCTGGAAGAGAAGTGTCCTCCTCACCTGTAGAGGGAGCTGCGCCTCCAAGCCCTGTTCAGAAACAGCTCTCTGTGAAAGACCTCCGCCACTTTCTCACGCTCTTCAAAACAGCAGCACAGTGTTTACTCTGTGAGGCCCTGTCTCGAATCAGCCCTCTCCCCTATGTAGTGCACTCTGTAGGTTGTGAAAAAGCAGTATGAATTTAGGTCCATTCTCCATGTTTCTGGTTATTAGAGCGTGTGGAGGAACATTAGAGGTTTGAGGAGAGTGTCTGCTGATTTAGGCCTGTAGTTAGCGTCATGCTAACTGGTAGAGATAAGCTTCCATTATCTGTTGGCTACATTAGCCTCCGAGCCTCAATGCTAATACTCAAACTTGGGTGAACATGTCTGTGTTGATTAACTATATATATTTGACTCTGGCCTGCAAAGCCGAGACTGGACCAGCCAGCCCCTCCGTACTTGATGGCGATGGTCCACGGAAGACGAGCGTCCAGACTTTTTACTGTCCTGCATCGAAGTGGTGGTCCAGCGCTCGCTGTCTTCAAACCCAGACTGAAGACCCTCCTCTTCTGAGAGTACTCAGGCGAAGAGAAGAGTATTAGGGTCTCCATAATGTCTTGTGTTTAGTAGAGTCTAAGATTAGAGGATCTTCTGGAGTCTAGTCTGTATGAACCAGCTGAGGGTCTTTTCTGAGGGACAGTGAAGCTCTTCTGGAAGTTGCTCTGGAGAAGAGAGCCTTGATGACATTGTGTAGGTTCTGCTAATCCCCTTCCCCACGTGTGTCGTAACCAGGTGGGAGGAGCTTGACGGGGGGGATTATGTGTGTGCTTGCTGTGATTCTGGATGTAAAGCGGTGGATCACTTCAGTAAGATCTCTCTTCTCCTGAAGGCATTTCTCTCTGTTTGTTTGGGAAGCTGTTGGAGCTTCAGGTGGTCCTCAGCATTTCCCTCTGTGTTTAAGACTCCCTCTCCAGTGCTCAGCAGGCTCTGGTGACCAGTCCGGCCTTTAACCTGAAGGGACCTGAAGGTTTACCTGAGATCACCTGGGAGTCGCCAAACACCTTACAGGTAGAAATAATGATCTTCCTTAAATAAAAACAAAAAAAATCATACAATAGATGTCCAAAAGTTTGTGGACACCCATTCGAATTTGAATGCATTCAGCTACTTTTTGTACTGAACTGCCAATAGAATAGGACTCTCTGGAGCAGATAGGAAACGTCATGACCCTATTGGCACCATGCTGCCTAATGCCAGGCGTGGGCTATAGAGGGGTATAAAGCCCCCCAGCATTGAGGAGCAGTGTGATTGTATTCCAGACTTCAGAACTCTGGATTGGTTTAACGGACAGACATGATACGTATCATAACAAATAATATTCAAGAAATATTCAACCTATTTATTTATTTATTTATTTATTTAAAATTATATAATAAACAAATACCAAACAAATTAAACTTTTTTGCATGTAAAGACAAAAAACACCAAAAAAAAAACTAACAAAATATTCTATTCTATTTTATTCATTTGGAATAACCAATATATAATAGAATAGAATATTTTGGTGTCTTTACATGCAAAAAAATCCAAATTTTCCAGGCATTCATTCATCATCTTTTTATAAAAAAAATAATATATAAAAATATTTGTAAAAATATAATATATATTCATATTTTAGATGATGATGTGTCCTCTAAAAAACCCCACACATCTATATCTCCTATATAAATACTGTCTGACTTATTTGCTGGTATATGTCCCACGCCTGTAACATCTGTTATGGGGTGGTAAACTCTGGGCTGCAGTTGGGTGCTGCTTCTAGGTGAACGCGTGAAGCTGAAGCCCCGCCCTGCTTGGGATGAAAAAGAGGAGGAGACGGGGAGGTGGAGTAGTGAAGTTGTTGGATGGGGTGATTGGGTGAGGCTGAGTGGGAGGAGTTTGGGGCTTGGGTGTTAATGGTACTGCCGTATTACTGAACGCCATCCTGCCCTTTCCTACCTGCAGGCCCAGACGCAGGTGCAGTTTGGACACCTCCAGGAAACCGCTGAGGAGGAGGAGGAGGAAGAGGAAGAGGAGGAGGTCTTGCAGGGTGAACTTGGGAAAAGTCTGAGCTCTGAAGTGAAGCAGCATGAGCCTGCAGGACAGCGGAAGCTCATCTGGGCAGGAGGAACCTTCGACCGGGTCCAGCAGACGCCTGCCTGGAACCAAAGGCTTGTAGTAGAGGAGATGAGGGAGGAGGTGGTGAGGAGCGCCGAGGCGGGGAGGACCACGATGCAGGAGCGCGTGATGGACGTTTTTGGAAAGCTCTCGCTGAGAAACTGGAAAGGTGAAGCTTCTGTGAAGAACCAGTCGAGCTCCGTCACTAAAGCAAAAGAACCGGAGAGCTCTGTGGAGAACGTCTTTGCTGAGAACTCTGTGGAGGAGGAAACCTTCCTGGACGCTCAGTCTGAACCTGCTGAGTGGAACGAAGGCCTGCAGTGACAAGAGCAGACGACATCCATGAACCTGACCGGGTTCCAGGTACGTTCTCCGTACAGAATTAAGACAGCAAAGGGTTCTTTGGTTTGGAGAACCATTTTAGTGGATGAAGAACCTTCCACAACAAAGAGGCGTCATTGCACAAATTACTCTAAGTGTGTGTGTGGGGGGATTCTGAGCTGTGATTGGCTGTCACACAGCTGTGCTGTTTTTCTTAGATGTGGCCAATGCAGATTTAAGAAGCTAGTGGAGAGAATTTAAAGCCTCCCCTGTAGCGCCCCCTTGTGGCCCTGTTTGAGAACTTCAGGTCTGGACCCTGAAGTTGAGCTGGGCTATAAGAATATATTTTATCGTATCGTGATAAATTTAGTTATGTTGATCCTGTTAGTGTTAATAAACACTGATCAGCTGCAGGTGTCATTAGTAACAGTGTAATTAGACTGAAGGGTTCATTAGATGAAGAGCAGCAGGTGTTGAGTAGAAATCACTGAGTTCAGTACAGGAGAGGATCTGAATAGTAGATTATATAAAGAATCTGATACTGATGTTTTTATTCTGTGATCACACACATGTATCGTGATAAATATCGTGTCTTTAAATATCGTGATATAGTATTTTTTTACCATATCGCCCAGCCCTGCCCTGAATCCAGTTTCTGCTCCTGGACTTTGGGGTCCTTGGTAGGTGTGCCACTATATAGCCACTCAATTACACCAGCTGTTTCCTTTATTTGCATTCATTACAAAACCAGGGGCTAGAAACAGGATTTAGGGTCCAGATTTGATGACCCGGGTTCTGAACCGATTAGAGTTTTCTAGAACTCGGTTTCTCAATTTTCAGGAACTTTGCCAATAAGACGGTTTTGAACTTTGCTGTTTTTTTGTTGTTACTCCAGATTATTTAATTATTGTTATTTTTTTTATCTCTTAGGAATCCTTGGAATTCAGTTGTATGGAGCACCTCTGCAATTCTCTCCTAATAAACTTTTGTATTTGTGATAAATAAACAATTGGGTTCTTGATGATGATGATTATGACTATCGGTAGTGCCTTCCTGCTGTCGCTCAGACGTTAGGTCCACTCTTCAGTGGCTAGCTGGGCTTTCGTCTGTCTGATCCATCCAACCAAAATGGACCTCCTACCTTCCTCAGTCAGAAGGTGGTCCAGCTCTCTACACATGAGGAGGAATACCCAGGTGTGCAGTCACAGACCTCCTACTGCAACCAAAGCTGAGCTGTTGTGAATAAATATATAAGGGGTGGGGGGGGTCGAGCCAGTGTGTGAAACTACCTCCACCATGTTTGGAGGCTGTATGTTAGCCTGGCTAGCTCTCACTGTCAGTTGTTGATGATGAAACTACCTTCACCATGTTTGGAGGCTGTACTTTAGCCTGGCTAGCTCTCACTGTGAGCTGTTGATAATACTACCTCCACCATGTTTGGAGGCTGTATGTTAGCCTGGCTAGCTCTCACTGTGAGCTGTTGATAATACTACCTCCACCATGTTTGGAGGCTGTATGTTAGCCTGGCTAGCTCTCACTGTGAGCTGTTGATAATACTACCTCCATCATGTTTGAAGGCTGTACTTTAGCCTGGCTAGCTCTCACTGTGAGCTGTTGATGAAACTACCTCCACCATGTTTGGAGGCTGTACTTTAGCCTGGCTAGCTCTCACTGTCAGTTGATGCTGATCTGCTTCAAAGTGTTTCTCTTCACAGAACTCGGTCATCAAACACACTTCTGATGATTAAACAGACACCCAATGGAATAGAAACAGTCCTCGGGAAACAGATTCTGACTCCGCCCCTGGTCTCTGTGCTGTTCAGACTTGCAATCAAGGCGGACAGCGTTGACTTGAGTTCTGTAAAATTGAAGGGAATGGAACAGTCTTTGGTCCAAGCAATAGTGAAACCTATTTTGAAAAGGTTCTCACCAATGTGAAGAACCCTTAAACTAGGCAAAGAACCATTTAAGCATCCAAATGTTTACTGAAAGCTGGAAATCTTACGGTGCTACATCGGACAAATCAGTGAGTTTTATAAAGGGTCAGATATTATGGTCTGTTTTCAGGTTCCACTGTAAAATAGCTCCACACTGCAGAACCTCAACTCCTTTATTTACCTTCTGAGAACGTCCACACTGCTGCTGCAGCTGCGGGTAATGTCTGTTAGAAAGACTCGAAACCGGATTGAAATTAAAATAGCCAGTACCCGATCCATTACAATAGGCCTGGGCTGAATCTGAACATCTTAAGGGGAAGTTGTGAGCGTGGGTGTGTACAGCTACAGTCATGTGAACAAAATGAGCTCACCCTGTTAAAATCCTCTGATCTCCAGGTGATCCAGAATTAGTAGAGCATGAAGTCCTGAGCTGGACCAGTAGGTGTTTTTCTAATGGTACAACAAGCCGTCCTTCAGAAGAATTAGAATTTAGGGTCTTGATCTGGATTTTCTACATGATTGTGGAACCCTTTTTGCTGCTATACAGAACCACCTACATGAGAAGAACTTGGCTTGGTTTACAGAGCCTGGTCCAGAGCTCCTGGACTCATCAGGCCAATCATAAGCTGGCTCAGGTGTGCAGAGTGGTTCCTCAGGTGCCCAGGCCTAGAGCCTAGCACTGGCTCCATGGAGCTGTGTCTGGAGAACCCCAGTAACTGGTTCTCCAACCCAAATTGACCCACCTGAACCATCTGACCGCTGCTGTTAGAAGAGCCGGACTGGCTGAACCGGGCTTGTGGGAGCTGGGTTTGTCCGGAGACGTCTACTCCCACCTGGTCTGACCACCCGAGCACCCTAACAACCCTCCACCCAATTATGATGAACCTATGAATGAATAAATATCCATAATCAATAACTGCACCATCATAACTTAGGGAGAGAGAGAGAGAGTATTGGCCGTTCTGTGTGACCCTCGCTCGACCACTGCAGACTCCTCGTGGTGCCAGTACGCTTTCCTGCACCCCAGCCCTGCTCCGTGCATGCGCACAAGTCCATAAGCCAAAATTGGCATCACGTGCAGAAGCATTCCCGCCAATCCTGTGGCATTGTGGGATACAGGCCGTGGTACAGGTCGCAGTCCTGCTCTCCGGACACCTCCACCTTCTTCTGACGTTGTGATGGGAGTGATTTTCCCGTGCATGTGTGTGTTATTAGGTGTGCTCTCTCCATGCGCGCGCGCCCAAGTCAGCTCGAGCGACTGGACCGAGCTCGAGAGCCGAACAGACGAGGGGTCAGACCGGCTCGGTTCGCCGTATCTGGAGCTCCCGGTGTTCCTGCACTCCAGGGTTCCGCTGCTGGACAAGGCCGAGTTCTCCCCGGCGCGCGCCTCTGGGCTGCAGGGGCTGCAGGGGCTGCAGGGGCTCCCCCAGCGCGTGAGGAACGTGCTGGTTCCGAGCACAGAGCTTTCTCGCCGGAGCAGCACCGAGTCCGGGCCGAGCCGACTGCGCGTGGCCTGTAACTCCAAGCAGATGCGCGTGAAGGTTTCCAGGGAGACGCTGGACTCGGTGGACGCGGTCAGACTCGGCACGTGCGGCGTGAGCTGGTCCACACAGCAGCACCTCTTCTTCCTGTATGACCTGCAGCAGTGCGGGACCAGCACAGAGGTACTGTCCTCAATATTAACACCCACCATTATTATTATTATTATTATTAATAATAATAATAATAATAATAGTGAGAATAATTACACTAATTATTATGGTTATAATAATGCTGTCATTAATATTATTATGATTAATAATAATAATAATAATAATAATAATGGTGAGATTAATTACACTAATTATTATGACGGTTATAATAATTCTGCCATTATTATTATTATGAGAGTAATGACAATGATAATATTGGTAATAATGATTAAAACTGGTAAAAGGACAATAATAATAACTCATAATTAAGATATATACTTTAGTAATTAATACATAAATATTAGATATTAGTAATTATCTTCCTTATGAACAATAATTATTAATTATGATAATAAAAGTATGATTTAAATATTGTTGTTGTTGATGGTGGTAATTATAATGGGAATAACATCAGTGGTAATATTGGTGAAAATGATAACTGATGATGGAACAGTACCAATTCATGATGATGATATTGATGATCATCAGTTAGTTATTATTAATAATAATAATACTTGATCATAATTGATGCTGGTGATAATGATTATTATCATACTGTTAGAAGTAATAGTAGTATTTATGATCATGGTAATGATAATGACAAATAATATGACTGATGATGATGATCATGATAGAACAACAACAATAATTCATTATAATTATTAATATAGGTGATCGTCATATCAATAATAATAATTAATAGTGACAATATTGATGATGGTTGTGATAACTAGAGAATTCATTGTCATGATGATAATGGTGATTTGGATGATTATGATAATGACAATATGATAAGACTGTAATGACTAATATTGCTATTGATGATGGTAATAATGATTGTTAAGAGGATCATAAATATAGAGATGATTATAATAATGGTGATAATGTTGTTGATGTTGACAGTGATCTTGGTGATGATAATGATAATCATAAATTATGATGACTGTGATGTAAATGGTCAGAATTATAATATTGATAATCATGTTAATGCTGGTAATGTTAATAATATTTTATATATTGATTATTGTGATCTTGTTAATAATAATAATGATGATGATAATATTATTGATAATCTTCTAGCACGTTCACTGCAGCTGTAAGTATTTTACAGACAGTGATAAAGTTGAGAGACAACGGTACTGTAAGAATCTGCAGTGTTAATGAGTCAGTGCTCTCCCTGTGGGTAACGGTGGTGCTGGTGGTGCTGGTGGTGCTGGGGTCGCTGTAACTGCCTGCTGGACCCAATCAGATGTCCTCACTGACCCACTTTGGTCCACAGGGTGAGACATTTAAGGCGCTGTAGCAAAAAGGAAAGATTCTACCAAGCCTACTAAGGGTGCGCTGTTTAGCTGCATATCGCCAGCGTCCCTGTCTGTTAGCCGGGGGACAGCAGATGGACACCCGGGGGACAGCAGGGGGACAGCAGAGTTGTGGTGTTGTTGAACTGTGCAGTGATTTGGACTGTTTCTGCTCCAGATCATCAATAACAGAGTGGTGTATTCCAACACACTCCACTACACCCCTGACGAGACCCTGGGGGCAGCAGGAAGCCCCTCGTCGTTCTCCATACCTATCCAGTGTCATTTCAACAGGTGAGTCTCTGGG
Source organism: Salminus brasiliensis (assembly GCF_030463535.1). NCBI lineage: Eukaryota > Metazoa > Chordata > Actinopteri > Characiformes > Bryconidae > Salminus > Salminus brasiliensis. The sequence goes on along the minus strand of NC_132878.1, from coordinate 97,550,103 downwards.
CTCTGGTGACGGGGTTGTCCACTACAGTGATGATGTGGCCATATAAAAACATTGGGGAGAGGCAGTTGTTGGTATGTGAGGATCTGATATATGACCCATATTGGGACTTAGGGAGTTGGGGGATGATGAGGTGGGGTGGTGATGATCCAACATCCTGACCTCATTAAAAAAAACTTGTCAATGAATGCAATCAAATCCTCACAGCAATCTTGGAGAAAGTCTTCTTCCCTGAACAGTAGAGACAGTTAGTCCAAGGATCAACACTTTTCAGAACCCTTGATTTTAGCAGAAGCAGTGAATGAGCAGGTGTCCCAATACTTTATATTTTTAATAAATCTTTTTATTAATCATAAGATTAAAAAAAAAAAAAATCTGGCTGCCGATGGCCTCTGATCACAGTGACCGCACCTTAGACCGCTGGAATTTCCATTGTTACGCTACACTCGTTTACATGGTTATACTTCCTTGATTTCTATGGTTACGCTACGCCTGTTTACATAATTATACTACTTCCATTTCCATGGTTACACTACACCCGTTTACATGGTTATACTATCTTGATTTCTATGGTTACGCTACTCCTGTTTACATAATTATACTACTTCCATTTCCATGGTTACACTACACCTGTTTACATAATTACACTACATCGATTTCTATGGTTACGCTACGCCTGTTTACATAATTGTACTACTTCCATTTCCATAGTTGCACTACACCCGTTTACATGGTTATACTACCTCGATTTCTATGGTTACGCTACACCTGTTTACATAATTTTACTACTTCCATTTCCATGGTTACACTACACCTGTTTACATAATTACACTACATCGATTTCTATGGTTACACCCGGGGCCTCCTCACCATGACGTGATCCCCGCAGAAACCACGTGAAGGTGGTCTTCCCTACGCTGATGCAGGGTCAGGTGTGCTGGAGTTGAAGGAGTGCCTTCATTAAAATAATGCAGTAATTACTTCCTTTTCCTTTCATCTCAGATTCCACTACTCCTACAAAGTGGGCTTTGTGCCGCGCGCCAAAACACAGAGACTCTTAAAGCCCATAAAGGCTCAAGGAGGCATCATGTTAACCCCGCACGACGGTAAAGCTGAATCTCTGGACCTGGCTGCGGGTCAGAGGCACTGCCGCTGCTGTGTGTGTGTGTGTGTGTGTGTGTGTGTGTGTGTGTGTGTGTGTGTGTGTGTTCTGGTTAAACCGGATGATTGTTCTGCTCTGTTGAAGCTCAGTGGAACCGGCTGAACCCCTCTGAAGGATACGTCCTCGGCCAGCCCATGTACTTTGAAGCTGAGGCCGGCTCCGTTTCAGAGGGCGAGAGGTTGTTCGTACAGTCTTGTCATGTGACCGTCAACAGCTCTCGCCTCTCCTCACCGCGGGTCACCATCATCGACAACTACGGGTAAACGGCCAGTCCTGGCTGCTTCTGCATGGTACAGTGGTGTGGTCTCTACTGGGTCAGCTGCAGTCAGAGTGCTCTGCTAATCTGCATCATCGCCGTCTCTCAGCATCCTCATATAATCATTCAGTCCTTCTGGAGCATTTCTATTGGTCCGTTCATCATGAAAGTCAGTGTAAAGACCGCCATTGGCGGTAAGAACGGAGTTTTGCGGGACGGAGATGATGTAGGATGAACCACCTGTTTAATGTAACTGGAGAACCGTTAATTAATAGGGACACCCTAATGTAGCAGCCGGTACTTTAATGTGCAGATCAGGAGCTATTTTAATATCCATGGTTACACTACACTCGTATCCATGCTTACACTACACCCTATACATAATTGTACTACATCGATTTCTATGGTTACACTACGCCTGTTTACATAATTACACTACACCCGTTTATAATTTACGTTGACCTAGTTATACTACGTTTATTTCCATGGTTACACTACGACTGTTTTCATAATTGTACTACATACATTTCTATGGTTACACTACACCCATTAACATAGTTATGCTACATGCATTTCCATAGTAACACTGCACCCGATTCCATGGTTACACTACACCCATTTACATAGTTATATTACATCAATTTCTATGGTTACACTATGCCTGTTGACATAATTATACTACACACATTTCCATGGTTACACTACACCCATGGCTGGTTGAACTACTTCCATTTCTATGGTTACACACACCCGTTTACATAATTATACTATACCGATTTCTATGGTTACACTACGCCAGTTTACATAATTATACTACAAACATTTCCATGGTTACACTACATCCGTTTACATAGTTATGTTACATGCTTTTCCATAACTACACTACACCCATTTTCAGTTGTATTACATCAATTTCTGTGGTTACACTACACCCATGGTTGGTTGAACTACTTCCATTTCCATGGTTACACTACACTTTTTTACATAATTATACTACATCAATTTCTATGGTTACACTACGCCTGTTTACATAGTTTTGCTACATGCATTTCCATAACTATGCTACACCCATTTATAGTTGTATTACATCAATTTCTATGGTTACACTACACCCCTTTACAAAATTATACTACAATGCATTTCCATGGTTACACTACATCTGTTTTTATGCTCAAGCTCTAGGTATGTAGTCTAACCCCACCTCTGAACCACAACTGGAGTTGTTAATTATGCACGCTGGTAAACTATTTACCTGTTTTTCAGCTGCATGATTGACAGCCAAAGCAGCGCTGGGTCGAGATTCATGAGGAGCAGCAGGAGGAACGCCGTGAGGTTCTCAGTGGATGCATTTGTGCTTAGGGGAAAACCATCAAAGGTAATTGAGCAGCACCAAGTCGTACCTGCCGCTGCTGCTGGACCTCTCAGCCCTTCTGTTTTCTCCAACAGCATCTGTACATGCACTGTGAGCTGTCCGTCAGCAGTGAGAGTCCAACAGAAACGGCAAAGTTCTGCAGTTACAACCCGAGGAGAAACAGGTATAGTGAGACTGACTGGGAGGTTCTCCGGGAGAACGCCGGCCTCCTTTTCACTGAGTGTATTTTTTTCATCTGTAGGTGGGAGGAGCTCTACGGTTCCAATGCAGTTTGCTCCTGCTGCAACTCCACATGTCTCTCTGGCGCCCCCACTGGTGAGGAGCTTACACAGCTTTCTTAAGTCTGAGTTCTAGGTGTTGGTGATATACACTAAATGGACAAAAGTATTGGGACAAAGCTCTTAATCATTGAATTTAGGTGACTTATTCAGTCCCGTTGCTTCAGGTGTTTAAAATCAAGCCCCTAGCCATGCAGTCTGCCTTTTCACACACTAGTGAAAGAATGGGTGGTTCTAAAGAGCTCTGTTGCCGATCCCTGTGTTACACTGACTGTTTTCGTGTCTAGAACTTCCCTAATTGGGCGAGTCAACCAGCTGGTTGATTTGTGTTATCTGGGGTGGGGAAAAGAACTGAATAGTTTCTGAATGAAGATCCTGGAACACAAATTTATTAATAAATATTTTTTGTGATGTAGCTGTTAATGTAATTAGAGAGGTTGAAAAATACTCATGTAAATATGACTGTTTGACCCATTATTTATTTATTTATTTATAGATTTCTTTAGATTTGTGACGCCCTGCAGACTAAACATTTTTAAAAAGCATGTGATAATGGGTGTTAACGGGTCAGGGTGGGATTATAAGGGAAATTGGGTGGAGGAGGGGACGTCTACACTGAGTGGAATTTGACTCTTGCTGTGTGAAGCTTGTTCCTCTTATCTAATCGCTCGTGTTCTCCAGCGGCCACCGGAACAGTCAGCAGTGAGCCGAGGATCATGGTGGTGGAGGAGTATATCGGAGGCAGAGAAGGTGTTGAAATCCTACTGGACCCCAAGACAGCAGAACCTCCACCTACAGCACTGAGGACGAAGGCAGAGGAGCCTCGTCGGACGTTTGAGAAGGTGTTTGGACTGGACCGATGAGTAAAAGTGTGAAAAGTAGGACGTTCGACTCAAGTCGTCTTCATTCACTGATGCTGAAAGACTTGATGCCAATCAAAGGGCAATAAAAACCAAAACAGACCAATTTCACAGACCCGTTTCTGGTTTTTGGAAATATTTGGTGTAGTGGAGGTTCTCATCCCACCAAGTAGCCTGACGCTAACCTCACATTTATCACATTTCTGCTTTAAAAACTAAAATAAGCTGTTTTTCATTGAGCATTACATAAAACTGCTAAACCATCCACAGCAGCAGTGGGCAATTCTGGTTCTGCACAGTTTTGTGCTTTTCCTGCTCAAGTGCCCCTGATCCAACTCCCCTGTTAGTTGTCAGGGAAATCAACGAAACCCAGCGTACACACCTCCATCCTGATCCATGCACATCTCCGTCCATCCAAATCTGTCCATACCATCCCTTCATATAATTAGTACCATCCCGATCCACATCTATATACACCCATCCCCATCCACCCATATCCATATACACCCATCCCCATCCACCCATATCCATATATACCCATCCATCCACCCACCCTCATCTATCCATATCCATACATAGCCATCCCCATCCACCCCATATCCATATATACCCATCCCCATCCATCCACCCATATTCATATACACCCATCCCCATCTATCCATACCCATATATATCCATCCATCCATATCCATATCCACGTATAGCCATCCTCTTCCATCCATAAATATCCATCCCCATCCATATATACCCACCACTATCTATCCATATCCATATATATCCACCTCAATCTATCCATATCCATATATACCCATCCCCATATATCTATATTCATATATACCCATCCCCATTTATTTATATCCGTATATATCCATCCATCCATCCATCCATATCCACATATAGCCATCCTCTTCCATCCATAAATATCCATCCCCATCCATATATACCCACCACTATCTATCCATATCCATACATAGCCATCCCCATCCACCCATATCCATATATACCCATCCCCATCCACCCATATCCATATATGCCCACCCCCATCCATGCATATCCATCCATACCCATCCCCACTTATACTCCCGTGTGCCTATACTCCTCCATCCTCAACTACCCAACCGTCCATCCCCATCCATACTGACATGGTGCTGTATAGCGCAGTAAATGTGCTGCTGTGTGTATCCTGCAGTCGTGAGGTTCGACCACACCTGTGACACCTGCAGTGATTTAAATTTGTCTTTATTTCCTTCAATAAAATGACGATCGGATGTGAAGCGTGTGCATCCGGGATTTGTTCAGTGACAGACAGACGTTAAGGTTCTCAGAGTGACTGATAGTGAGATACGTGTTTATTGAGTTTTTAAAAAAAATGTTGCATATAGGGGTGAGGCTTACTGGTAAAAGTCTGTACAGAGCCATATGTATTATAGAAACAATAATACAGAGTATTTCAGACGGGCTGGGGAATACCTGGTGAAGTTATTTAAGCCCTTTTATACAAAATTGGTAAAAAAAAAAAATATAATATTTACACTTGAATCCCAACGTTATACATGTGTTTGATCTGCAAATGTGCTGTACAGTTTTAATGTGCACCGGTAACAGTTTGAAACTGTGGAGAAACCTCTTAAGGGTTCCTCTACAGTTTTAAATGGAAGAACTTTCCAAGATCTCCTGCTTTTAACAGTGTGGAGGGAGAATCTGTCGGCTAACTGCTACACGTGAGCTCGTGTTTGATTTTAGAAGTACTGCGTGCATTAATTAATTAATTAACTTGTTTCTGATTGACTCAGCCAGGAGCCCTCCAGCAGGCGAGGTCTACGTTCAGCTGTGTTCACATCACAGGTTTTCTTTCAGACCTGGAAACACACGAACCCACTGTAATCTTAAGACTTGAGCTACATCCTGTATCCTGTACAATACATCTCACACTGTGATTAGATTGCTGCTACTTTTAAAATATTTTTCTGCTTTCCCACTTTCCCTCTTATATTCTAGTTTTTGTATTATTATTATTTTATTTATTCTATAATTGCTCTTTGGGTGTAACTGGGACCTTGAGATCTCAATTTCGCTCCACCCCCTGTACCACATGCGATGCGAATGACAGTAACGTCTCCATGAATCCTCCAGTGTTGTGCATGAGGGTCCTGTCGGGGGGGCGGCGTGAAGTGTCAAGACTAAGATGTTTGGTCTGAATGGATCAGGACGGGTCTAAGAGCATTCTACATTCATATGATCACAATCATGTACTCTTACGCTCTGAGCTTTTCTTGTTTGGTTGGTTTTTTGGATCTAAAGTCAGATCTGATCCACTTCCAAATGTGAACTATCAGGGTGTAAAGGTCAGATCTCAGGACAGGGGATGAACTGAGCGATAAGGCTTGTAATGTAAACCTCAGTGATCATTCATTGACCAATCAACTGGGATTTGAGAAGATCAGCGCGTTCACACGGCTCTAAAATTAAAAAAATGATAAAATCACATTTAGGAGCCGAATCCTAAATCCGATCTAGGCAGCCATGTGATGTGAACGCCGCCTCATAAACCTCGGTGGATCTGTTGGTGGGAATCCAGGCCGTGGGACAGGCTTGTCAGGCTTTGCTTGTTAGTAGTAAGCGTTCAAATGCGAGTGTGTCCCCGGATGTCGTGGCATTGGGGAGTTGGGGTACATCACCCCGGTGGAGTTCCAGTAGGTGGATGAAGGGCCAAAAAAGTTGCTGGACGAGACGGGCATGGCGGTGGAGTGAGCGGCCATGAAGTTCACTTTGGGCTGGTGGCTGTGGTAGCCCTGAGGGTACGCGCCCTCCGTCTGGAACTTCACCATGGGGCCCTCGGTGGGGTGGCTCTGGTGCGTCTGCGAGATGCCCTGGAAGTCGAACTTGTAGGCGTAGCGCTTGCCGTGCACTTTGGTCATGATGTTCTTGTCGTAGTAGTAGCGCAGGGCTCTGCTCAACTTGTCGTAGTTCATGTTGGGCTTGCTCTTCCTCTCGCCCCAGCGCTTCGCCACCTCGTCCGGGTCGGTCATTTTAAACTCTCCGTTGGTTCCCTCCCACGTGATGATGTTCGCGTTGCCGCTGTCCGAGAGCAGCTCGAGCAGGAACTGCCACAGCTGGATCTGACCGGAACCTGGAGGGGAGACAGATGGAGAGGGCGGTGATGGGAAGAGTCGGAGAACACTGTAATCTAGCTGTTCCTGCAGACGGTCCAGACTCCGGAACCCGTGGAAAACTCAGGAAGTGTGATTTAAGATTTTTTTCTTTGAAGCGTAACAAGCCTCATTCTGGATGCTGATGTTATGAGAACTCTGTTCTAGGTACTAGAACTGGAATGTTGGAACGTCATTCCGGGTACTAAACTCCTTTTTAGGTACGCATGGTCGTAGAACTTTTAGAACATATGTTAATAGAACTGTGTTCCGGGTACTAGTGCTGTTGAAGTCCTGTATTGGGAACATAAGTTAATAGAACCCCATTTCAGGGTACTAATTCTGTTAGAACTCTGTTCCATGTATAAATGGAACAGAGTTGGAAATGGACTTTTTTATGTTCTGGATACAAATGTTGATAGAACTCTGTTCTAGGTTCTAATGCTGTTAGAACACTAATCTATCACTATTATACTTTTGCTTTTAGAACCTCCTTCTAGGTACTAATGTTGTTTAGACTTTCTTCTAGGTACACACATTAATAGAAAACTGTTCCAGGTGCATAAGTTAATAGAACCCTATTCCTGGTACTTATGACATTAGAGCTCCATTCTGGGTACTACTGTTAATAGAACTCTGTTTTAGGTCCTAATGACATTGGAACTTTTTTTTCCTGGTCCTAAAGCCATTAGAGCCCTGTTAGGGGTTATAATGTTCTATCATTAGAACTTTGTTCTGGGTATTAGTGCTTTTGAAGTCCTGTATTGGATACATAAGTTAATAGAACCACATTCGGGGTACTAATACAGTAGGAACTTTGTGACCTTTTTATGTTCTGGATACAAATGTTGATAGAACTATGTATGTATGAAATAGAACCCTATTCCTGGTACTAATGCTGTGTGTTAATAGAACTCTGTTCTCGGTACGCATGTTATTAGAGGTCTGTTTTAGGTTCTAATGCTGTTAGAACACTAGTTTATTAATATTATACTGTTGCTTTTAGAACCTCATTCTAGGTACTAATGTTGTTTGGACTCTCTTCTAGGTACACACATTAATAGAAAACTGTTCTAGGTGCATATGTTAATAGAACTCTGGGCCAGGGTACTAATGACATTAGAACTCTTTTTTTTTTCCCGGTTCTAAAGCCATTATAATGTTATGTTATTAGAACTTTGTTCCGGGTACTAGTTCTGTTAAAGTCCTGTATTGGGTACATAAGTTAATAGAACCCCATTCTGGGTACTAATTCTGTTAGAACTCTGTTCCATGTATGAATGTTTGGACTTTTTTATGTTCTGGATACAAATGTAAATAGAACTCTGTTCTGGTTGCTAATGCTGTTAGAACACAGTTCTAGGTACTCATGTTAATAGAACTCTGTTCTGGGTCGTAGTGACATTGGAACTCTTTTTCCTGGTTCTAAAGCCATTAGAGCCCTGTTAGGGGTTATAATGTTATATCATTAGAACTTTGTTCCGGGTACTAGTGCTTTTAGAACTTAAAGCCATGGAAGCAGCTTCAGCAGGAGTGAAGATTTCCAGGCCCAGTTTTGCAGGACCTCCACCCAGCTGGACTACACCCTTCTCCACAGATCAGACTGGAGGTCAGAGTTGAAGTTGAGGAGGGTGAGAGTGAGAAGCAGAAGTGAAACCTGGGAGTTCTACTGCGGAACTCTGCTGAGCTTTTCAGTGAAAGCTGTTCTCCTGTTCTCCGTAAACCGTGATCTGCCGGGAGATTTCTGCTGAACTCCACAACCTGAGCTCTGAGCTGCCGGACGCTGCAGTGATGACTGATAGGAGGAGATCAGATCGGAGGCTGGATATTAATCACCGTGGCCTCCTTCTGAAACTCGCCTCCAACTGACTGGGGCTGCTTTGTGTTTTTGGGAGGTTAGAATATATGAAGGTCATTGAGCTCCACTGATGGTACTAAAGCGTGACCTTTTTAAATGTGGGTCGGCCGGCCGCTTAGCCACAGCGCAGATAGGGTGAAACATGACGAAAATAGCTGTGAGATTCTGACTGACCTCTTATTTTAACCTCCAACGTCTGGTTTTGCTCAGTGAGCCTTTAGTTGGCTTGATGGTACCAGAACATCAGATCAGCCACCAGTACCAGCTGACTGTGTAGACCGGTACGGTCATGGATCAAGATAAGTGGAGCCTAGTCAGGTGTTCTACTGTCCCCCCAGCCTGAGTCTCCAACACTTTTCAAAAACCCAAAATGAGAAGCAAATACACCAATGAGCCAAAACATTATAACCACCTAAATGTCTATTACACACTTCTGGTTCTTCTGTCCATCTGTCACCAAAACTGCCCTTTCTTCAAGACCTCTAAAGATGGTATCTGGCACTGGCACTGACCAGGCCAGCTTCTTCAATTTCTCCAAGCTTGTTGGTGGACAGGGGTTGGCATGGGCATTCTGACCAGTCTGCGGCTACGCAGACCCTTACAGCCCCATTCGAACTCTGTTCTGAGTAGTAATGCTGGTCCAGGTCCTCACTGGTCCAGGTTCTAATGCTTTTAGAACTTAATTTTGGATTCATATGTTTGGGTTCAGCAGAACTCCAGGTGTGAATGTTGTTGGTTCTGCCCAAATGGGATTAGTGAGCCTTGGGTCTGACACTCGTTGCTAATTCTTGATCTGATCCTCCTCGGACCACCTTCAGTATGTACTCCCCAGCCTTCTGCAGCGGGAACCCCCCCCCCATCCCCCCCCCCCAAAGGCCTTGAAGTTGTTTGGGAGACACCCTGATCCAGTCATCTGGACATAACGAGCTGACCCGGTCTTCACCCTGGTTGCTCAACTCTCAACATCCAATACATGGACTATTCGACTGTTACCGTCTGACAGAGATCCCAGACCCTCACATGCAGCACTGATCCCACTTCAACACTACTGACTTCATCAGGGAGTGGTCTTAATGTTTTGGCTCGTTGATGGATGTTGCTTTATCAGTGCCGATTCTGACAGAATTGTGGGTGACAGTTGGCCTCAGGTTGTGTAACTCTATTTGGTATCGTCTGGAAGTCCTTACCAGGGTTTGCCAGCCGGCTGCTGATTGGGCCTAATGCTTGGTAGGGGTCTGAAAACGGAGACGTGGTTAAAGTTGGTTATTTTGTAAGGAAGTGTCTGTAATATTGCATTCACAGCAGTACAAAAGAGGAGGTTCACCTTGAGGGGGTCTCGATGGAGGTTCTGTGATCCTGCTATTGTGCTGCTGCTCCACTGGAGAACCTGTTGGAACAGGATGGACAAATTAGTATGTTTTTGTGAATGGATGGGTGGAGCTAAACTGCTGTAGGCTGAGTAGGTGGAGCTAAACTGCTGTAAATTGAATGGATGGAGCTAAACTGCTGTAGGCTGAATGGGTGGGGCTAAACTGCTGTAGGCTAAGTGGGAGGAGCTAAACTGCTATAGGCTTGATGGATGGGGTAAACTGCCGTAGGCGGAGTGGGTGGAGCTAAACTGCTGTGTGCGGAGTGGGTGGAGCTAAACTGCTGTAGGCGGAGTGGGTGGAGCTAAGCTGCTGTAGGTGGAGTGGGTGGAGCTAAGCTGCTGTAGGCTGAATGGGTGGAGCTAAGCTGCTGTAGGCTGAATGGGTGGAGCTAAACTGCTGTAGGCTGAGTGGGTGGAGCTAAACTGCTGTAGGCTGAATGGGTGGGGCTAAACTGCTATAGGTCCAGATGGTGTACGCAGCATCTCTGCAACCAAAACAACACGGGCGAACCCGGTGACCTCCTCTGAGAGTAGCCATACCTTTGGGAGCCACAGGCAGTGCCCCTGAAGACCAACTGTTCCTTCTGCTGATCTCCTCGAAGTTGTTTTCTGCGCCAAGACAAAGCCAGATAAGAGGAGTTAACGGAGGGGGATTCTACAGGAAAAGGGGGCTTTGAAGGGGGGCGGCGGGGAGAGGCGGCCGTGCGAGGAAGGAAGCGTTACATTAAAGACTCATGAGAAACAACGCCGTCCAGAACAAAGCAGCAAAACAGCCCAAGGAGGTCCGAAGATGACCCACAGTCCCTTGGGGCGAGTGTCCTTTTGTTGTAGTAAAATGTATTTGCCACAGAATAGTCAATTGTGTCCTAACTGGGTACCCATACCCCACTTCCTGTCCCAGTGCAGCTGTTTCCTGTCTGAAACTGCAAAAACGAAAAAGGCTTTGAAGGTCTTTCGGTTGATGCCCTCTGGGCAAGAAAATGAAATGCTGCTTTTACAAGTGTAACCATCTTACCACCATGTAGCCAGTACGTCCAAAACGCCCTCAGGAGGACCGTACGGACACTAGGGGACAGGCTAGACTACCTCGCAGACCACTAGGGACCTGCTTAATGTGTTTTTATAAAGTAAATAACACCGCACTGACCTAACAGCCCTTAGGGTCATCTAAATGAATAGTCCCATGGTCATAACCCATAACAGGTCATAGGCACTGACTAGCATTTCAGTATTTGAGTATTTGTGAACTGCTTATGTCAGTATTCGCAAGATGAGAAGGGGATTTTTAGTAACCTCTCGAACCCTTACTATCAGCTCAGGTTAGCGTGTGTTGTGGGATCCCACAGGGTTCTACTTTAGGGCCCATGAAGCTGATGTTAATTATAACAGTACTGTAATAATGAGAGTAAAAAAGGTTGGGCTCACGTACAGGGTCAGAAATTACACTATATATATATAATGTATACATATACTAATCAGCCATAACATTAAAACCACCTCATGCTGCCAAAACAGCTCTGACCAGTCAAGACCTGGACCCCACAAGACCTCTGAAGATGTCTTGTGGTATCTGGCAGCAGATCCTTTAGCAGCAGATGGTAAGCTGTGAGGTGAGGTGGGTGCATACCGGGAACACCCACAAGACCTGATGTTTTGGAGATGTTCTGACACAGTTGTCTAGAACATCACAGTTCGGTTCTTGGTAAAGTGTCTCAGATTCTTACACTTGTCCATTTTTCCTGCTTCAACAACCACCTTCATCACCTTCAAGAACTGACTGTTCACTCGCTGCCTGATCTGTAGATCCACCCCTCGACAGACAAGAGCCAGTCATCAGTGTTAACTTCAGCTGGCAGAGGTTTTAATGTTATGGCTGATTGGGGTGTGTGTGTGTGTGTGTGTGTGTGTGTATGTATATATATATATATATATATATATATATATATATATATATATATAATAGAACAGGAAAGGCTTATGTAGCTTCATGAACAGTGAAGTGTTACCGAGTGAAGTTAGAAGTCATGTGTAACTCCATAGAAACCACCTAGCAAAAACAGTTTCACCTTAGTGACCACATAGCAACAGCCTAGCAACTGTCTGGAATACCATAGGAAACACCCAGCAAACCAGTCTCACCCTGGTGACCACAAAGCAACAGCCTAGCAACTGCTCGCAAGTGTAAACCACCTAAAGCTGCACAGCCGTTCTGAGTTTACACTTTCTTTAGTTATAGACTGTTATATAGCTTCATATGCAGGTCATGGGGCTTATAAGGCTGGCACAGTGCTTATGGGTGTCATGAAGTGCATATGTAGGTAGCTTTCAAAAGTATAGTGCTACCAAAAGTGCTAAGATGACTGAATATATATATTATTATATATTATTTATTATTATTATATATGTTATATATTATTTTATTTTATGTTTCTGGTTAAAGAGAGTCAGAAACCCCAGAAGTAGGTCTGAGGAGTGTGTCTGGTGATGCAGGCCTGTAGTTAGCAACATGCTAACTGGTGTACATAAGCTTCCGTTACTTCTAAGCTCCATTACCCTCATAGCTCCAGTGTGAACCTAAAGAAACATGGTTTTGCTGATTTATTCTCTAGTTTCTAGTATTTTACTTTCTTTTACAGTACATGTGCAAAAAAACAGGCGTGGGCTAGAGGGGTAGAAAGCCCCCCAGCATTGAGGAGCTGTGGAGCAGTGGAAGAACTGTGTTCTCTGGAATGATGGTGGTGGAGCTCCATCCAGTACTTTTGGGATGAGTTGGGGTGGTGATGATCATCATCATCATCATCCAACATCCTGACCTCACTAAACCTATTGTGGCTGAATGCAATCAAATCCACACAGCAATGCTCCTCCTCCAAAATCTAGTAGAAAGTCTTCTTCTCTGGACAGTAGAGACAGTTACTCAAACAGAAGCTGGATCAGCTCTTTTTAATACTCTTGATTTCAGAAGAAAATAGAAATGATCAGGTGTCCCAATACTTTTGTCCATATAGTGTATGCTTGTTTGAGCTGCTTTAAGCTAGTTCCCTTTCATGTATAAGATGGATAAACTGCTTGTTTGTTGACTTACCAGCTTTGACCTGTAGTCTGGGCTGTGGCTGTGTGTTGGTGGGGGTGGTGGGATAGGAGAAGGTGGGGCTACCTGTAGGTCAAACAGAAGGACTATAAATACAGACACACTCCACTGTGGTTTTCTGACAACAGGGTCAACCGGTGTACTTTAGCAGTGTAGTGCTGAGATCAGAGAGCTCACAGGACACTAATCAGCTCTGGAATGATTCGCTACATCAGCTTTATTTCTGTTTATCTCAATAAAATCAGGTGATATGATGATATAGTGTCATTATCATGAAAATGACATCACCATACTCTTTTCATTTAGCACCGAACACCAGGGATCATGGAATAAGCAGATTTAGCCCAATCACAGAGAGCTTGTAAACAGCAATAATCAGACTAGCTGTATAACCTGCATAGTAACAAGCAGCTGATTGGATGTTGTACTTTTACGCTATTTTGATTGATAAATAATTAATTAAGTTCAAGGTCCTGGCAATATTGGTTAGACCTTTTTTCAGGGCAGAATGAGTGACATCAATTATCTTTAATTTTATTTTTGGGGGTTTTCTAATCAACATATGGTCAAAATGACCCACACAGCCCATCTAATATTTGGTTAAATGTCCCTTTGCAAGTTCCAGACGCTTGACCAGACGCCTATGGTAGCATCAACAAGCTTCTGGCAGAGTTCTGGTTGGACATTTGTCTCAAACCAATTGACACAAACATGAGTTTTAAGCACTGTCCACATATTTCTGACAAGGTTGAGGTCAGGACTTTGTTAGTCGACTTTCTCCATTCCACATCCTCCACTGATTTGTTTCTGTGGTCACTGTCCTGTTGGAACCACCAGTTGTGTCCAGGTTTCAACCCTCTAGCTGATGGTCTGGGGTTATAGATGTATATTTCCAACCATAACTGTATTATTTCTGTACTAATATTAGTACTAATATTTAAAAGAATCTCAAACCGGTGCTGACCACTCAGGGTCTTCTAGGTGTTCAGAAAATTTGCGAATTTGCGAAACACTAAGCAGAAAACTGCCCAATGCCCAGGGTGGTTCTCTCAGTGGTATCTGAGCAGATACAGCTAATCCAGCTCTACCATTGGTCAGGACTTCACAGGTAGAACTGAAGGCCGTCAGATTTACCACCAACATAATTAGGAACCAACCAATGATGTTCTGATTTACAGTGGGTGGGCTGTGGGTACAGATGCAGCTGCTCTCGTCCTTCTGGAGGTTCTAGATAGGCTGTCAGCAGATTTAGGTCAGTTATTAGAGCTAAAAGAGCTCAAATACAGGACTAAACATATGAAGGTCTTCCCTTTTCCTAAAGCTTTGAAGGTTTCTGTTTAGTCTGGAATCTCCAAAACATGTTAATGTACACTGACATTAGCTTAGCGCTAACATACAGCTAGAATCGCATAGGGGGGCTAGTAGAAATTAGCATTGTGGTACAGCTAAAGGCTTAGCTGTCATAGTTAAGGTTCACCTCTGATTACCACCCCGCCCCCCTAGGTAACACTAGGCCATGCATAAGTGTGTAAATTCTGTGCAGGTGTGTGTGTGTGTGTGTGTGTGTGTGTGTGTGTGTGTGTGTGTGTGTGACGGAGACACTCACTCTGGCGGAGGTAGTTGAGGTGTGAGAGGAGGATGTCTGTGTTGTATGCAGAGGTTAGCCTCATCATGTCTTCTTTGGCCATCTTGCAGAGGGCTTTGCCGTCCAGTGCAAGGAACAGGGACACGTCCACGTCCACCAGGCCGTACTCCTTTATTGCCCACTCCACCCACTGCCGCACGTGGTCCTGCGTCCACACCTCCGGATCTGAGGCGGACAGAGAGGCAAGGGGTGATGAAGAGGAGCTAGCCGGACTTAACCCGATTGTATAAAACCCGGCTTCTATAAAATACGGAACAAATGACAGTAACTATAATAGAACCCTTATTGGTTCTTCCTAGAACCATTTACAAGAGTGGTTCCTTTTTGAAGAATTATGTGAGAATTGGTATTGTTTGCTTCTGGGCTCCCCCTACAGGTGGGGAGAGTAATTCACTGTTACTCCACTGCTGTGAATACAGATCATGCTTTTTAGCACCCCCTCATGGACAGACAGCTGTACACATGCATTTCTGGACAAGCTGAGAGCTGAAGGTGTAGCAGCATGTGGGCTGAGGTGGTAGAGTAATGCTACAGGATTTTACACTAATATGACTCTATGGGTTCTGCAGCGTTACACAGCAGTTCTGGAGAGAGGTTCTCCTCCTGCAGCTCCACCACCAAACCTCCATAGTGCAGTAGCAGCAGCAGCACTCCGGCCCGGAGTGGGAATGACGGAGACGCCGTTCTCCCCCTGTTACAGTCAGTGGAGCATCAGCATGATCCTGAAGCTGCTGATTAAGCTTAAAGCGGTTCTTTGAGTTTAGATGGTTCTACAGTGTATAGTGAACTACTGCCTTTGAAGAGCCCCCTGCCTTTTTAAGGGTCCGGATGAAGTAAAAGCGATATTGCAATGAATCAATGACTCGATATAAGAACACATTCATATGTTCAACTAAAATAGTCCAATTTAAATAATTAAATAAAAAATCTATAAAAATCAGGGCTGTACTGAGGAACCTCATAATATAGGCTGAAGTTGTTGGTTATGGTTACTAGAAAAAAATATTTAACCTTAAAAAGTGAGTTTAAAATGGGTTTAATGTGCATCAAATAATGTTCTATATAAGAAAGGGAAAACTTCTTAACTTTCAGTGGAAGTCAGTGGAAAAACATTCACTTCCAGGTCGTTTTGATTGGTCCATTTAATCATGAAATTCTGATACAGTATAAAGAGCAATTAAAAAAAATAACAACAATGAAGATACAAGGTTTTTGTGGGATATAAAGACCACTTTACCCAGTCATGTGTCTACCCAGAACCTCCACCTTTATTAAGGACTCTCTTGTATAGGGTGTATTAGTGCAGATGAGCACAGTTTGGTCACTAGGCTAATTAAAGAAGTGTTAAGTCACGGCTTTAATGACCTTATTAGGACTGAAATGTGGAAAATGGACAAAATCAGTAAGTGGCTGTGTCCAGATGTGGCTGTCTGGAGGCTGTTATGGTTAATGTTCAATTGGCTTTGTTTGTTAAAACCTGTAGAAGTCTGTTTCAGTCTAGTGCAAAAGTTTGTGCACCCCAAACTCAAAGTTCGTGGGGTTAATTGTTGATGTTCTCAGTGTGAAAAAGTGAACTTATCCTCTACAGGAACTTAAATATGACATTTTCTGCACATTTTAGACACTGTTATTCTGTTTATTTACTGAATTGAACAGACTGGAAAATAATAACGTCAATTAATTTAATAAAAAAACACTTTAAAAAATGTGACCGGCTGCTGAAACGTCTGCATTCTCCTCTATTCCTCTAGATCCAAGGCGAGGCTCTGCATCTGCATTCATTAAAAAACGCTATTTGTGAGTGCAGCGTTAGCGTCAGATATAGTATGTGCTCTGATTGAGTCAGATGTAAATAATGTCTGGCACTCTCTGACACACCTCATGCGATGACCCCGTTTTTCTGTCCCCTAAAAACGCCGCCAGCACGACCTTCAACACTGTCCCTGAGTGACGGCTCAGTATCCTGTTGAGTGTTTGAGTCAGAGTGAAACCCTTCAGCCGGCGTAACGAGGCCTGGCCCGGCCCTCACATCTACTACACATCACGTTTACCTCGAGTGACTCACTCTACCTGGAACCGAACTCATCAAAGGAACCTTTACCAGCATCCAATGAGTCTTTGCTCTGGTTCCAAGACTTCCCACCACGTGCAATGCTGGGAAAAGCAGGCGTGAAGAGGAAGCTGGTCGGCCGCGGAGCCAAATCAGCCTTAATGACATAGATGTGCAAATGCACTTAGACAGCTTGTCTAGTCCCTGTAGAGAAGAAGTACTGCCAATAGAATAGGACCTATGGGCTCCATGCTGCCTAATAATGCCAGACGTGGGCTAGAGAGGGGGTGTAAAGCCCCCCCAGCATTGAAGAGCTGTGGAGCAGTGGAAGAACTGTGTTCTCTGGAATGATGATGGTGGTGGAGCTCCATCCAGTACTTTTGGGATGAGTTGAGGAGCTGGGGGTGGTGGAGGTGGGATTGCGATCATCATCATTCAACATCCTGACCTCACTAGCACTCTTGTCACTGAATGCAATCAAATCCTCACAGCAATGCTCCTCTAGAATCTAGTAGAAAGTCTTCTTCCCTGGACGGTAGTGGCAGTTACTCCAACAGAAGCAGGATCAGCTTGTTTAATACCCTTTTTAATTGATTTCCGAAAAAACAATAAATGAGCAGGTGTCCCAATACTTTTGTCCATATGTTGTATGTAGGTCCTGGTGGCAATTTGTGAAATTTAAAAAAGAGCAAATTGTCCAATCAGGATTGTTCTCTCAGTAGGTTCTGAACGAGCTCTCCCACTGTTTGGGACTTCACAGGTAGAACTGAAGACCGTCAGGTTGACCACCAACCACCAGCTCTTCTACTGGCTGCCTCAGTTTGGGACTAAAGTGCTAAAGGGCTGTTCCAGCACTAAAGGTAAATGTGGAGTAGAACCCAAACAGTACCGAGTACCTTCTAGAACTTTTCAGAGGAGCTTCTGAGCCCCTCCAGCATCTCTCAGCTCTGTAGCTCCAGGGAGGTGAGGAGGGATCTACAGTAAAGCAGCTCCAGCAGCTGAACCACCACAACACCATCCACTCAAACCCAGCGGGCCGTATTGCGCAATACACTGAAGGGCCCGGGCCTTTATCCACCACCCTGCACATCTGCATTTACCCAACAGCAGGAATTGAATAAACTAGTATCGGTGAGTTAACTATGAAAATAAATTAATATAAAAATCTATTTCATCTGTTTAATACAGTTTAGTTTTATTATTCAGTGTTATTTTTAAAATATGTATTTTTTATTATCATGATATCTTGGTGCTCTTTGGGGCCCCCTGGTGGCGTTGGGGCCCTAAGCAGTTGCGTAATTCGAATGTGCCTTGGGCCGGCTCTGAAACCCAGAGAAGAGAATCAGAAGATCAATATTCACGACTAAAATGGAGCTGAGGAGAACGTCCTCCTTCATCTACTGGAGTAGAAATGGGAGCAGAAGCCCTGGAAACTCTCAGGAATGGTTAGGTTATCAGAGATGTGGAAGGAGCCACAGCGAGTTACTGGAGCTGTAAAGCTTCTCATTCAATGATCATGATTATGCAAATGCTCTGTTCTTGCTTGGCTTTCAGAATCAATCGTCTCTCCAGTCCCTCCTGCGATCAGTTAAAGCGTTTAATATAGCTGCTGCTGAACTCTCAGACAGGAAGGAAGTGGACAAGTATAAAAGTGCGCCCCTCCCATTACAGCTCCTTCTATGCCACTGACCTGGCATTCTCCACGCTCAACATCAACTTCCTCTGTGACGCAAGAGTCTGTGGTTAAAGCATGCTTACCAAATATCAGCCTGCGAGCGACTCCGAAAGCTGCTTCTACTTCTAACGGCCCTCAAAAGCAGAGTGAATCCCAGTTACTCTAAACTCCACACTGACCTTCTGTTCCAGTCTCCACCAGAGCTCTAATTATAGCGTCTGTGTGGGTCTATACACCTAAACCAGTCGGGAATTAGGTTTATATAACAAATGTCCAACCTTTAAAATTAAACAGACTGTCCCTTTAAGACTGATATATGTAAATGAGCTCTGTTCTGATTGGGTACCCTGTGTTGGATCATGTCCAAAGAGCAGTTATTATAACTTCAGTTTGAATGGGTGGGGCTAAACTGAGTTAATTTAGAGTTCTTAATGACAGACTGTAGCTCCGCCTCCTCAGTGTATATCACAATACCTACATTTAGAGCGTTATTAATTAATATTCACCCTAATGAGAGACTGTAGCTCCGCCTCCTCCTCAGTGTATATCACAATACCTACATTTAGAGCGTTATTAATTAATATTCACCCTAATGAGAGACTGGAGCTCCGCCTCCTCCTCAGTGTATATCACAATACCTACATTTAGAGCGTTATTAATTATTATTCAACCTAATGAGAGACTGTAGCTCCGCCTCCTCAGTGTATATCACAATACCTACATTGAGATTATAGAAACTGTGTAAAAGGGGAGTCACAGTCTTTGTAAAGAGGCTGGGTAAGTTGGAGTCGACTCACCTGCAGGGACTATGACTCTCTTCTCCTCTGTGGTGCTGCTGGGGGGCGTGGGTGCCTGGGGGCTGGCCCGGGGCTCTGGTGGGTATGAGCCCTGATACCCCAGCTGGCTTCCATCACTGCTGCTGATGTGGCGACTCCGTTTAGCCCCACTACACTCCACTGGCGACTCCCGACTGAGGCAGATACGCAGAAAAGTGGGATCAGTCCAGTCCCCAATAACATTTAATAACCTTCCCTAATCAGTAAACCTGTAATTGGCAACAATTCCTCTTTATAATAAGCATAGTATTTATTTATTTTGAGTTTTGAATATTTAAATTGTCACTATCCAAACAAAACCTTGCACCTCGTAGAAGTCGAGGAGGAGTTACACACATGCGTCTTTTGAATCAGTAATTGAGTCAATACTAATTTTAATGTTCATATGGGAATTGTGGGCCAAGGCTAAGGTCCGATATTGTTTGCTCTGGTTCCAAGACTTCTCACCACGGGCGGTGCTGGGAAAAGCAGGCGTGAAGAGGAAACTGGTCACTTGCGGAGCCAAATCAGCCATAACTTCCCTTTCTGAGTTAATTACACTTCACAAATGCTGTTCTTCAACAGTTCCTGTCTTGGACAGGTGGTTCCAGAAATCGTTTGATCATTGAGTTCAGGCCTGTGGACGCTAAGACAGTTCTCAAACTTTTACTCAGATATTAACTTCTTTAAAAAATGTTATTTGCAATAAATGGAAATAAACTGTCGAGAAATAGGATTTGGAGCTCTTGTTCTAAATGAAAATGCAGCACTGAATTTCACTAATACCTGACTAAAGTACAGGTATTCAGTTTCACTAATACTCAACTATAGTACAAGTGCAAGTATTTAATTTAATAACACAAACATTCACTTTCACTAAAATCCAACTATTTAATTACACTAATACTAGACTAAAATATAAGTATTACATTTTACTAGTCCTTGACCAAAAGCAGTAATCACTAATATTCACTAATAATCACTAATACTCACTAATAATCACTAATACTTACTAATAATCACTAATACTCACTAATATTCACTAATACTTACTAATAATCACTAATACTCACTAATATTCACTAATACTTACTAATAATCACTAATACTCACTAATATTCACTAATAATCACTTATACTCACTAATAATCACTAATACTTACTAATAATCACTAATACTCACTAATATTCACTAATAATCACTTATACTCACTAATAATCACTAATAATCACTTATACTCACTACTACTCACTAATACTTACTAATATTTACTAATACTCACTAATACTTACTAATACTTACTAATACTGGTATTTGTTTTTACTAAAACTCAACTAAAGTGTAAGTATTCAGTTACACTAATACTCAAATTACAAGGAATACATTTCACTAATACTGGAGTCCAGGTTTTTACTTGACCAAAGTACAGGTATCTAATTACACTAATACTTGGGTAAAGTGTTTAAGTAATGACTTTTAGTAAAACTAAACTACAAACATTCAGTTTCACTAATACTCAAATACAAGGAATCAGTTTCACTAATTCAGGAGTAAAATACAGGTATTTAATTGTACTAATACTTAACTAAAGTACATGTATTTAACTGCACTAATACTCAAGTAAAGTACAAATATTCAGTTTGACTAATACTTGACTAAAGTACAGGTATTCAGTTTCACGAATACTTAACTAAAGTACAAGTGCTTAATTTCACAAATACTCAGAGTACTCAAAAGTAATCAGTTTTAGCAATACTAAAGCACAAACATTCACTTTCACTAAAATCTAGCTATTTAATTGCACTAATACTCAGCTAAAGTATAAGTATTACATTTTACTAATTCAGGAGTTTTTAATTGTACTAATACTTAACTAAATTACAAGTATTTAACCACACTAATACGTAAGTAAAGTACAAATATTCAGTTTGACTAATACTCGTTAGAGTACAGGTATTCAGTTTCACTAATACTCGTTAGAGTACAGGTATTCAGTTTGACTAATACTCGTTAGAGTACAGGTATTCAGTTTGACTAATACTCGTTAGAGTACGGGTATTCAGTTTCACTAATACTCGTTAGAGTACAAGTATTCAGTTTGACTAATACTCGTTAGAGTACGGGTATTCAGTTTGACTAATACTCGTTAAAGTACAGGTATTCAGTTTGACTAATACTCGTTAGAGTACAGGTATTCAGTTTGACTAATACTCGTTAGAGTACGGGTATTCAGTTTGACTAATACTCGTTAGAGTACAGGTATTCAGTTTGACTAATACTCGTTAGAGTACGGGTATTCAGTTTCACTAATACTCGTTAGAGTACAGGTATTCAGTTTCACTAATACTCGTTAGAGTACGGGTATTCAGTTTGACTAATACTCGTTAAAGTACAGGTATTCAGTTTGACTAATACTCGTTAGAGTACAGGTATTCAGTTTGACTAATACTCGTTAAAGTACAGGTATTCAGTTTCACTAATACTCGTTAAAGTACAGGTATTCAGTACAGGTATTACAGGGGTTCTTTAGTAAAGTTTTAGTTTGGGGGCTGGTCAAATACAGAACGTTTAGAAAAAGTTGATAGAAGTAGATAGAACCCTTTTTGCTTAGATGGTACAGGTACAGGTTCACTAACACTAAGGTACATTTATTTAAGGTTTGGGTAAAGTATAGTCTCATAAAAAAGGTTCTTTAAGGGTTCTTTGGTAAAGGCAGCTGTTCAATTCGGTGGTTCTTTGCATGGTAAAAGGGTTCTTCAGCTTGGTGGATGGTTCTATATAGAACATTTTTGTTTAGAGAGTACACGCTTTCAGCGGGTAGAGCACCGGTCTTCAACAGTAATACTTAAGTACAGAAACTCAGTAACTGAAGTAAATGAAAAGTACTCAGGTATTTCCACTCCTGGTAGTATTTGTGTGTGTGTGTGTGTGTGTGTGTGTGTGTGTTTTCCCACCTGGCTCCGTTGATGTGATCCACTCTTTTGGCTGGGTTTGTTGTCCAGTCTGGCTCTGTGGACTCTGAGCTCTCCTCTGAGCCCTGCCTGAAGATGGCCTGTGACGGGGACGAGATCTCCCCCTTCATGTGCACGGTCTGAGCGCTGCCAAATGCTGGATCAAATATGGACTGGTCCTCACTCACCACCGACAGAGCTTCCTAACACACACACAACAACACCAAGCTTTGGTACAGCCTATAGTAAACATCCTGATTGTGGTTTTTAGGTGCAGCCAGAGTTACAGTATCAGCAGTATCAGAGGAGGTCTTAGGCCGTAAAGCCTAAACCAGCGAATAATTGGCAGAAAAATCAAATTCTTTAAAACTGGAGAGTTTACTTGACCTTCTGACCAATTATTTAAAAAGGAAATAAAACAACACTTCACATATATGTCTTTTATTTTGTAGAATATCTGATGAATATCTAATACTGGAGTCCAGGTTTTCACTTGACCAAAGTACAGGTATCTAACTGTACTAATACTTGGGTAAAGTTTTCAAGTAATGACTTTTAGTAAAACTAACCTACAAACATTCAGTTTCACTAATGTTCGACTAAAGTCCAGCTATTTAATTACACTAATACTAGACTAAAGTATAAGTATTACATTTTACTAATCCTTGACCAAAGGTAGTAATCACTAATATTCACTAATAATCACTTATACTCACTAATACTTGCTAATAATCACTAATAATCACTTATACTCACTAATACTCACTAATACTCACTAATAATCACTTATACTCACTAATAATCACTAATAATCACTTATACTCACTAATACTCACTAATACTTACTAATAATCACTTATACTCACTAATACTCACTAATAATCACTTATAATCACTTATACTCACTAATACTCACTAATAATCACTTATACTCACTAATACTCACTAATACTTACTAATAATCACTTATACTCACTAATAATCACTAATACTCACTAATAATCACTAATACTCACTAATACTTACTAATAATCACTAATAATCACTTATACTCACTAATACTCACTAATACTCACTAATAATCACTAATACTCACTAATAATCACTAATAATCACTAATAATCACTTATACTCACTAATAATCACTAATAATCACTTATACTCACTAATACTCACTAATACTTACTAATAATCACTTATACTCACTAATACTCACTAATAATCACTTATAATCACTTATACTCACTAATACTCACTAATAATCACTTATACTCACTAATACTCACTAATACTTACTAATAATCACTTATACTCACTAATACTTACTAATAATCATTTATACTCACTAATACTTACTAATACTTACTAATAATCACTTATACTCACTAATACTCCCTAATAATCACTAATACTTACTAATAATCACTTATACTCACTAATACTCACTAATAATCACTTATAATCACTTATACTCACTAATACTCACTAATAATCACTTATACTCACTAATACTCACTAATACTTACTAATAATCACTTATACTCACTAATACTTACTAATAATCATTTATACTCACTAATACTTACTAATACTTACTAATAATCACTTATACTCACTAATACTCCCTAATAATCACTTATACTCACCAATACTCACTAATAATCACTTATACTCACTAGTCCAGCTGGGTATTCAGTTTCACGAATACTTAACTAAAGTACAGGTATTCAGTTTGACTAATACTCATTAGAGTACAGGTATTCAGGTAATACAGAACATACACAAAATCGTTATGTATTTATCTGGTGCATGCAGTGCATTATTTTATTTTATTGTTATTATTGAAATATTATTTCATACTTATTGAAGATTATTTATATTTAATCCATTCACACTGCTGTTACAGAGGTCTCAAAAACTCAAATCTGTATCCACAAAGCTTTCAAAAAGAAATTCAATAATAGTTTTCCCATCGGAACATGAGAATTTAGGTTCTGTTGATTGGTTCTTTATTTAGAACAGCCTTTATTCATCCAGGTCTTTGGTATTAGCAGGGCAGGGTCTATTCCTACGCTTAAAATAGCTGAAGACCACAGTCAGGAAATGCAGAAAAGGCGCCACAATCAACCCAAGAATAGATCAGAGTGTTGTGTGCTAGCAGAGAGCACAGTAATACACACTCTTAAACACAGAGGTGCTAGAATGGGTTCTCTGCATGATGCCACAGAAGCTTAGAAACACTTCCCTAACAAACCTAAAAGGAAGCTTTAGTTAGAGAACCATTGCGCAGAACCTTTTTAAGACCTCTTCAACCTTAAGGGTCTGTGTGTGGGCCTACATTTTCAGTTCCTCACCCTTAGAACAGAAGAACGTGAATGTTGGCTCCACGACTGTGTTGATACCCAGATTCAGACTTTAATACTGATACCAAGTGTAGCACCACTGTGCTCGCCTCAAAACCATACTGTGGCAAGAAATACCCTTCTAGTTCCAGTTTTTATTTTTTCAAACAGGTCGACTAAACTCTCTGATTTTTCATTTTATATACAGTATTTTATTTTATTTTATTTTAATTATTTTATAATTAGGTTTTATGGTCTCATCTTTGCTTATTTAAGTCAAGTTACCATAAACAGCATGTTACAGCAGTTCTAGCTTATTTAAAAAAAGAATTGTAAATATAAAAGTATAAACACTATATGGACAAAAGTATTGGGACACCTGCTCATTCAGTGTTTCTTCTGAAATCAAGGGAATTATAAAGAGTTTCACCTGCCTCTGTTGGAGTCACTGTCTCTACTGTCCAAAAGAGAAGATTTTCTACTAGATTTTGGAGGAGCATTGCTGTGAGGATTTGATTGCATGAGTGTTAGAGAGATCTGGATGTTGGATGTTCACCACCCCACCTCATCATCCCCAACCAACTCTTCAACTCATCCCAAAAGTACTGGATGGAGCTCCACCATCCATCATTCCAGAGAACACAGTTCCTCCACTGCTCCAGAGCTCCTCAATGCTGGGGGGCTTTATACCCCTCTAGCCCACGCCTGGCATTAGGCAGCATGGTGCCAATAGGGTCATTTTGTTTATTTCATTAAAAGGGGTGTCCACAAACATTTGGACATATAGTGTAGTAACCTCTAAATAAAGGGTTTGTTAAGGTTTCTTTAGTAGAACCTCGACAACTCAAATACCAATTTGAGCTGTTTGAGCCATCGAGCCCGGTTCTATTTAGCCACAAAAGGGTTCTACTATCATTATGAGTCGAAATAACCTTATGCTTAGAATATACCAAAAAAGTAGAGAACCTCATTAGTACCTGATGAGTCCATCTTAAGATTCATATTTGAGTAAAAATCCTGGAGTTCAAACTTTAGAGAACCTCCACACAAAAGAAAAGTTCTTAGAACAATATTTCAGTTACTTTAGCACCTTTACATTATTTCAAAATGTTCTAAGCCCTTAAAAACACAATAACGCTGTTATTACCCAAAGAACACTGTGAGTTCTCCTAGCATTACTCTAGCATTCAATTTTAAAACGTTCTCCCTTATTTACTCTGTTCTAGATTGTCCACATTTACACTGTTCTAGAATGTTCTACTACATTCAGTTTTAAAATGTCCTCCCTTATTCACTCTGTTCTAGATTGTCCACATTTACACTGGTCTAGATTGTTCTACTACATTCCATTTTAAAACATTCTCCCTTATTCACTCTGTTCTAGATTGTCCACATTTACACTGTTCTAGAATGTTCTACTACATTCAGTTTTAAAATGTCCTCCCTTATTCACTCTGTTCTAGAT
This sequence comes from Salminus brasiliensis, assembly GCF_030463535.1. Taxonomy (NCBI): domain Eukaryota; kingdom Metazoa; phylum Chordata; class Actinopteri; order Characiformes; family Bryconidae; genus Salminus; species Salminus brasiliensis. The sequence goes on along the minus strand of NC_132878.1, from coordinate 97,523,767 downwards.
TGTTTGTCCACATTTACACTGTTCTAGAATGTTCTACTACATTCAGTTTTAAAACGTTCTCCTTTATTTACTCTGTTCTAGATTGTCCACATTCACACTGTTCTACAATGTTCTACTACATTCAGTTTTAAAATGTCCTCCCTTATTCACTCTGTTCTAGATTGTTTGTCCACATTCACACTGTTCTACAATGTTCTACTACATTCAGTTTTAAAACGTTCTCCCTTATTTACTCTGTTCTAGATTGTCCACATTTACACTGTTCTAGAATATTCTACTACATTCAGTTTTAAAATGTTCTCCCTTATTCACTCTGTTCTAGATTGTTTGTCCACAATCAGTTTTAAAACATTCTCCCTTATTCACTCTGTTCTAGATTGTCCACATTTACACTGTTCTAGAATGTTCTACTACATTCAGTTTTAAAATGTCTTCCCTTATTAACTCTGTTCTAGATTGTTTGTCCACATTTACACTGTTCTAGAATGTTCTACTACATTCAGTTTTAAAACGTTCTCCCTTATTCACTCTGTTCTAGATTGTCCACATTTACACTGTTCTAGAATATTCTACTACATTCAGTTTTAAAACGTTCTCCCTTATTCACTCTGTTCTAGATTGTCCACATTTACACTGTTCTAGAATGTTCTACTACATTCAGTTTTAAAACGTTCTCCCTTATTCACTCTGTTCTAGATTGTCCACATTTACACTGTTCTAGAATGTTCTACTACATTCAGTTTTAAAATGTCCTCCCTTATTAACTCTGTTCTAGATTGTTTGTCCACATTCAGTTTTAAAATGTTCTTCTTTATTCACTCTGTTCTAGATTGTGCACATTCACACTGTTCTACAATGTTCTACCATATTGTTCTAGAATGTTCTCCACATTCACGTTTGTTCATTTGGCCTGGAAGTTTCTATTTTGGAAAAGTATCGGACTTTGGCGTAGGTCGTATATCATTGGGACGGTCGGTTCTCTTTGGGATTTACGTGTCTGAATTCAGAGCAGATTTCGGAGAACGTCAGAACCATGATTCATCCTTCTGGGCACCTGAATGCAGTCTTCATGGCTGCTGCTGAGACAATGCTGCTCTGAGTCAAGTATGAAGAAAGGTCCTCATAATGAGACGAGGAACAATGTGGGGAGGAGGCTCCAGTTTCCAGTCTATTCCGGAATAAATGACCTGGCAAAGACTTGCATGCTTTCACACTTTCAATGGTAGAAAAATGCCAGATGGCTTCTAACTGACTGTAAGCCAAACTTACTTGACTCCTGAGTCAGCTGGAGAAAACATGGTAAGAGAACGTATAGATGTACAGATGCGTACAGATGACTAGTGCTGTTCACTATTCATCTGTGCACAGTGTTACAGAATGCTTGGCAAAAGTAGTTCTCTGGAAACGTGTAAGGAACTGTTGACACTTTTAAGAGTGTATTTGCCATTTTTACCACTTGAAACTTATTTGGTTTTTAAGTGGTTGGTTAAAAGGTTCCTCTGTGTAATAGAGAAACTATTTTATGGTTCTATATAGAATCAAAAGGGTTCCACTGTAGTAGCAAGTCAAAGAACTTTAGGTACTGTATGGAACTCATTTTGCTGGTGGAATCCGTCATGAACTACATAAAATTTAAAAATAATAAAAAAAATAATGAATAAATATTAATTACGAAATTACATTCTCAGTACAACCCATGTTATTATTATTATTATCATTATTGTTATAATTAGTATCATTATAATCAGATCAAACGAAAAGGCATTGGAAAACTGTTGACACTTTTAAGAGTGTATTTGCCATTTTTACTACTTGAAGTGTATTTGGTGAGTAAGCTTCCTCTGTATAATAAAGAAACTAATTTATGGTTCTAGATAGAACCAGCAAAATGGGTTCCACTGTAGTAGCAAGTCAAGAACTGTATGGAACCCATTTTGCTGGTGGAATCCTTCATGAACTACATAAAATAGTTTTAAAAATAATGAATAATTATTATTTAAAAAAATTAATTCTCAGTACAACCCATGCTATTATTATGATTATCATTATCATTTTTATTATTATTATAATCAGATCAAAAGAAAAGGCATTGGAAAACTGTTGACACTTTTAAGAGTGTATTTGCCATTTTTACTACTTGAAGCTTATTTGGTGAGTAAGCTTCCTCTGTATAGAAAAAAAAGAAACTAATTTATGGTTCTAGATAGAATCAAAAGGGTTCCACTGTAGTAGCAAGTCAAGAACTGTATGGAACCCATTTTGCTGGTGAAATCCTTCATGAAATACATAAAATTTATATGAATAATTATTATTTTAAAAAAACAACACATTCTCAGTACAGCCTATGTTGTTATTATTATTATTATTATTATTATTATTATTATTATTATTATCATTATTATTATTATCAGATCAAAAGAAAAGGCATTGGAAAACTGTTGACATATTTGCCATTTTTACCACTTGAAACTTCTGCTGCAGAGTCACAAAAGAACCACATAGAAAGCAAAATAGGGCTGCTGTGATGACATCTTGGTCTAGTGGACTTTGTGGCTGCACCTAGAATAACCTTTCGCTGTGCTGAGCGCTTCTTGAGGCCGCTGTGGACGTTTGCGGCTGGTGCCGTAAATAGATTGATAGATATTAATTCTTATATTTAAGCCTGATTGCAGTGATGCTCTGTAATTCGGTTATAGGCAGTGCTGCATGTTCTTGGTGGAAACCCTCAAATCAGCTGGAACTCCAGGGTCTCATCAAACGGACGTTTGGGAGGTAAGAGTTAAAACAGTCCGAATGGTCGCTTCCTCTTTGAGGACGGTGTTTGTATGCCAGTGTGAGATTTCTGGGTTGCTTTATATATTCAAATGTATGTAAGTGTTTGTGTGTAAGTGTTTGTGTTAGTGCGGTGAGTGTGTGTGTGTGTGTGTGTGTGCTTGTTTGGAGGGGCTGGGTATTGTCTTTGGAGCTCATATGCGTCACGGCTCAGCTTTTTTGGTGGCCCACAGGAAATCGATCCCCCATGTGCAGCGAAACCTTTTGGCTCAGGCCAGGGGATAGGAAACAGAGCAGGGGGAGAGATGTGGGTCATTCTGAGCTGAAAAACAAATTTGTCCCAAGCTTCAGGGGTCGGAGGTCAGCGTCCAGGGAGGGGACAACCTTGATGAACAACCACGCAGCATTGTGCTCTACCTACAATCAATTAGAGCCAGTTCAGACATCACTGATTCAGGCAGTGCGTTTTGGGTGTTCTCCACACCCTTAAACACCCGGGTCTTCATCGGTTCTTCAGTAAAAGCATGTAGAACCATGACAACCCAAAGAACCATTTGGGTATTCAAAAGGTTCCACTGTATGCTAGATACAGGTCTTTATAGAACCTAAAGGCCACTGGTTAGAACCATTTAAGTGGTTAAACGTTTCCTCTGTATAATAGAGAAACTATTTAAAAAATGGTTCTAGATAGAATCAAAAAGGTTCCACTGTAGTGGCAAGGCAAAGTACTTTAGGTACTGTATGGAACCACATTTTGCTGGTGAAATCCTTCATGAACTACATAAAATTGTTTTTAAAATAATTAATAATTATTATAAAAAACAACACATTCTCAGTACAACCCATGTTATTATTATTATTATTGTTATTGTTGTTGTTGTTATTGTTATTGTTGTTGTTGTTGTTGTTATTGTTATTGTTGTAATCAGATCAAAAGGAAAGGCATTGGAAAACATCACTGTTGTTTAAAAAAGGTATTTTTATGCAAAACAATAAAACATGCATCCTGTCAGTTATATTTTTTTAAATTTTAAAATATTTTTCAACAAACACAGTGATGATTTTCACTATTTTCCAGTGAATCAGATCTTGTACTTCCACAGCAACGTAACTTCACTACAACTTTCCTGGTTATTAAAGTTTAAAATGTTTAAATAAATGTATCACAAATTAATCTCAAAAATGTCCTCTTAAAAATAGTTTTAAAAAGTTTTCTAAGTGGTTCTTTGTGCAGATGTGCAGTTTGTAATAAATCTTGTTTATTTTTCTAGCACTAAAACAGTCCTAATTCATGTTTACATAAATTTTCAGCCTCTTTTGATAAAAGTAAACAAGCTGTTTTTTTGTTACTGTGCCTTTAAGAGTGGCATATGTAAATGAGCTCTGTTCTGATATGGCTACAACATAATCGCATTCAAAAAGCAGTCCAGTCTGAAACACTTGACATGAGTGGGCGAGAACAAGCTGCGGTAGGCTGAGCAGGCCTAATGTGACATCACAAAAACAAGCAATTCGGAGCAAGCTCGTTAACACTGTACAACGTTAGCGTAGCGTTACTCATGACATACATAGAACTCTACGAAATATCTCCAACATTGCAACTAAAATGTAAATAAATACTTTATACTAAGTCATCATTCAGGTCTGACTCCGTGTAAAGAACAACTGCTAAAGAAGGAGATTATGAGGCCTTTAAAGGTTTAAAAACCACAGACCGGGACATTCCTCGCTGTATCAAAAGGGGGTTCTTCTGAGGTTCTTCGCTCTGAAGAACCTCAGAAAGTGCAGAAGCACCCGGGACTCAGTTCCTGTAATTCAGGAAACTCTGTGATTACACTGGTGTCCCAGGTGCCTCTCACCTCAGCCCTGCAACCGACTTGCCTGCAAGGCTGTACCGAAGCCTGGCCTGACTCCAGAAAGCTCCTGAGAAGCTCCAGCTCGTTCTCTCAGGCTTTGCTTGCACACCCAGTGGTACAAAAGCAGGCCAGTGGAGAAGTGAAAGCAGGCCGGCCCCAGGAGGAGCGCCAGAAAAACTAGTACGAAAGGTTACCGAAGCTTCAGCCTCTGCTCTGCACCCCTCCCTCTAACGTACCTGAGCCTGCGGCTTCTGGATTATCAGCAAATGCGGTCGATTCTGCAGCAGTTGAGGGGAAGAATGAGTAACAGGATGAGAAAGTCTTTGGCGGTGAGTTTAAGTAGAGCTCAATACAACCGCTTCAAGATTTCAGCATTAGCGTTCACGTGAAGGACGGGCTGTGAAAATCGCCATTTGCTGGAGAACCCATTGGGCCCCATTCATCTTCACTTGTGCAACCACATGACCAGGAGGTCTTCTGTTAATTCTGCACGTTGCAGACCACATACGTAGACATGCATGTGTGAATCTACACACCAATCACACACACACTTGTTCATTCTATCACGCTCTGAAGATCTCTCTCTCTCAGTGTGATGAACTTACACATTAAACACAGCTCTAGCCACAACCGACTTCCTGTTCGATGAGTTTCATATCAGTTGCTGTTGCTGCGAAACCAAACACAACTGCTGCAGCAAACACGGCCTGCACACTTTCTGCACAACCAAGCTGAGGTTGAACTCTGAGAAAGGTTTCATGCACCTCCTGCTCCATGAAGAGCTCATTCATGCAGAGGAGAGGTTTATACTCGGGTACTGAGTCTGAGTTGGCGCTCCTTTAGCTCAACCATCTGCAGATTCACCACACTTTTAGTAACTGCAAAACTATTATAAAGCTGCAGTTTGGTGAAAAAAATGATATACATGATTGATCTTCAGTGGCTTCAGATGGTTCTTGAAGCAAAGCCATGGAAAAAACCCTTTTAGTTCCACAAAGAACCAGGTAAAGTGGATGATGTGGATAACGTTAGCGTAGCATTACTCATGACATACATAGAACTCCTTTATCATTCAGGTCTGACTCCGTGTAAAGAACAACTGCTAAAGAAGGAGATACAATGTTTTGCGTGATGAGATCTAGAGATTTTCACGTTATGAGGCCTTTAAAGGTTTAAAAACCACAGACCGGGACATTCCTCACTGTATCAAAAGGGGGTTCTCGCTCTGAAGAACCTCAGAAAGTGGATATTTGATATTTGAAAGGTTCTTCACACTCACTTCACTTCTCCACATGGAACCAAAAGTGGTTCTTCTATGGCACTGCTCAAAGCTCCAACACAAGCCCCTTTACTACTAAGAGTGGAGATTCAACCAGCCGAGACATGTTGGGGATCTGACGTGTGCTTCTTTAATTCATAACAGGAAACACTAGGCTAACATTGCTAACAAACATTACACTTAGACTGTCACTGTCAACAACCCCCCGAGAATGTTCCTAAAGAGTGTCTTTATGTTTAAGGTGAGATTGGCGACAGTCTAAGGCCAGTGTTTGTTAGCAATGTTAGCCTAGCATCTTCTGTTGTAAACTAAAGAAGCTAACGCCGGACAACAATGTGCCTTGTGTGATCAACTGAATCTGGGGTCAGTGTTCGATCATGGTCCTCTGATTTTTTACTGATCTTCTCCTTCTAACTTACTCATCTGCTTCTGAAATTAGGCCTGAGTACTTTCATGTATGCTCTCGAAAACAGTTGTTGGTTCCAGGAAAAGCCTTTAATGTTCTTTAATAAACCTGTTGTGGGAACTGAGTGTCAAGAACCTTTAAAGGACCTTGTTCTCTACAGAGCCTTTCAAATTATGCTTCTTTAAAGTAGTCCAGAGAAGAAGACCTTCTACTAGATTTTGGAGGAGGAGCATTGCTGTGTGGATTTGATTGTTGGATGTTGGATGATGATCAGCACCCCACCTCACCTCACCTCATCATCCCCAAATCATCCCAAAAAAGTACTGGATGGAGCTCCTCCACCATCATTCCAGAGAACACAGTTCCTCCACTGCTCCACAGCTCCTCAATGCTGGGGGGCTTTATTATACCCCTTTAGCCCACGCCTGGCATTAGGCAGCATAGGTTAATGATGTTTATCTTCTCCAGAGGGTTCTATTGTATTGGCAGTACGGCTCTACAAGAACTAGACAAGCTAGATTGTGCATTTGCACATCTGTGTCGGCAATGGGTGCAACTTAAAGTAGCTCAATGCATTCATTAGAAAGGGTGTCCACAAACTTTATGTGTTGGGAACTACAAATGATTTTTGGAGCGATGCCACAGAAGAACCACATTTGCTTTCATGAGAAACCATGTTTGAAAAAGAGATGTGTGAGGGTGGAGGACCTTTACATTCTCTAACCCTTTAAAGGGTTCTTCACAATCACACATCTTTCACATGGTTCTTTATGGCATCACTCAAAGAACCCTTTGTAGCTAAAGTTTAGTCAACTGTAAAGTTTTGCCTCGTTTATTGGTTGTTGTTTCTTTTCCAGCCACTGATTCCTGTTCTACGTAGTGTGGAGAAGATGAGTGAAGCTCTGAAGCTCCTTCACCCTCTCAAAAAAGCACTCTCAAAACCACAGCGTTACTAGAGGTTCTTTGAGAAATGTTATGGAAGGTTTCCTAAAGAGATGTAAGCCTTTTCGAGCTTTGAAGAACCTTCACATAGTGTCAAGAGTGTGTGGGTTTTAGTAGAACTTTTATGTTCTACTAGATTCTTCACCCTCACTCCGCCAATTCAGAGGTTCAAAAAGGGAACGAAAATTGGTTTTATATCTTGGTGATTTACTGAGATAAGTAGGGTGTTTTTCTGAACAGTAATTTAACCCTCCTATTATCTTTTGGGGTCAATTTGACCCCATTCAATGTTTAATGTATTAAAATAAACAAGTGACATCATATTTTTTTTTACAAAATATATGTATACATGTATAACATATACATATATATAAATATATGTGATATATTTATATAATCATATTTTAAACTCGGGTAACAATTTTAATTATAGTAATTTTCTGAGGGTTTAAATTGCTGGCGTCAAATTGACCCCAAGGATAAAAGATGTTGAAGGTAACAGGAGGGTTAAAAGATGGAAGTGGAGGGGAACCCTCAAGGTTGCTTTAGATAAGCTACATACACTGTACATCCAAATGTTTGCAGACACCGCTCTGAATGCATTTAGCTACTTTAAGTTGCACCCATTGCTGACGCAGATGTGCACATGCACACTCTAGCTTGTCTAGTCCCTGTAGAGAAGTACTGCCAATAGAATAGGTCTAGACATCATGACCCTATTGGCACCATGCTGCCTAATAATGCCAGGCGTGGGCTAGAGGGGTAAAAAGCCCCCCAGCATTGAGGAGCTGTGGAGCAGTGGAAGAGCTGTGTTCTCTGGAATGATTGTGGTGGAGCTCCATCCAGCACTTTTGGGATGAGATGGGGAGTTCAAATTAAATTTGCAATCAAATCCTCAACAGCAATGTGCCTCGAAAATCTAGCCTTCTCTCTTCTGTGTTTACGGTGGGGATGGTTTACTGCCACCCACTTTAACCAAGACCAAGAAATCTAGCCTGCAGTTTCTGTTTGGAAAGAAACCAGAAACAATAGAAACTGAATGCTGCTCTTCACACTTGGTTTGCACACAAGGTCGAGATTATTATAGAACCTCAACATGATGTTTACAAACATGGTTCTAAAAAAGATCCACACATTGAAAAGTTATCTAGGGTTAGACTTCCTAAACATTCAGGGATGGTCTTGAGCCCTCTTGAACCCCAGGTTCAGTGTTCAGGTATTAATCCTAATGTAGAAACTATTGTGAATTAGCTGGTAACCTTGTGGAGTCCCACAGGGTTCTATTTTGGGGCCTATGAAACTGATGGTCATTGTGACAGTACTGTAGTAATGCCGGTGAAGACGTGTGAGCTAACATACGTGTCTGATGAGTAAAATATGTATTTGTGCAAAATGAACCATTTGGGTAGAGCATGTGTAAGGTTCTTTCTAAAGAACCTTTCAAAGGATGTTTCCTTAAAGCAGTGCTTCTAGAATAAACAAAATTCAGGAACCGCCTGATGCTCTAGGTTTTGGTTTCATTCCAGTCCCATTCCATGTGTTGTGCCTGGGGTTCATTTGAGAACCAGTGCTTAAAATAACTGTTGCACTTTAGGGAACAAATACAGGTTCTTCACGCGACTTTACGCAAATGTTTCATGAACGCAAAGGGTTCTTTAAAGCACTGTCTGTTAAATGTTCTTGAAGAACAAAACAAATGCTGCCAAGTGGTTTTTAGAACCGTAATACTACATGAAAACGCCTGACACTCTTGCAAGTCTAATTTATTAAAGTGGTTCCTTAAAGATCCTTTCGAAAGTAAAGGTTCCTAAACAGTTCTTGGCTTGAAAGTATGGTTCTGCATAAAAGCTTTAATTGGTATAGAATCTTAACAATATGTAAGGTTCTTCAAAAGGATCTTCACACTTACAAACATGGTGTCTGTCCATTGAAAGGTACTCTAGGGTTCCTAAACATTTCTTGGCTTGAATGTATGGTTCTAGATAAAAGTATCGAATCTTAACAATGTGTGAGGTTCTTTAAAAGGTTCTTCACACTTGCATGACTAATTTATCCCTTTAAAGACTCATTCATTGAAAGGTTCTCTTGGTAACAGTGTAAATGTTCCTAACATGTCTTGGCTAGAATGTATAAGTATATGGTTCTGGGTAAAAGTTTTAATTGGTATAGAACCTTAATGCTACCAGCTGAAAGGCTCCTCAGAGAACAAAATATACAAATTCTTGACTTGGATATACAGTTGTAAACCGCTGTGAAAGAAAGCTGTAAGTGGGCTAGAACCGATCACATTATGTAAAAACGTTCTACACGGTTATAAACATGTACATTGAAAGGTTCTATGAGGAACTAAAAGTACCACTGAGCCAGGCGATGCTTACTGGTTATCATTGACAATTTTATGGGAATTAAAGCAATGTATCAACACTTGAATTTAATTTTATCTGATTTTATCTGATTCAAAGCTTCGGGAGTTGATGTTTCTCACCTGGTCGTTACCGATGGATTAGTCGGTATATTTTATCGGAACAACAACAAACCACAGTTTTATCATGAAGAAATAGAGAAGTGAGTGTGATGCTCTGTGGGTGGATCTTTTAGGTAATAGAATACGAGATAGAGGTAACTACATCACTAAAAATAAGCTCAAATGAGCTTTTAGGCAGGTTGTTTTGGGTGCTCTGGAGAACCCTCACTCTCCAAACCTGAGTGAAGGCAAAATTGCATGAAATTAAATGAAAGCATGAGATGAGGCTCAATATTTGTGCATTAACAAACTATTTAGAGAACCAAAAATGCTGCTAAAAGGTTCTTGGCTTAGAGGAGAAAAGGACGAGAACAAAGCACTGTGGAACGGTTCTTCACTCTTTGCTTTGTCTAATGTACAGAAAAGTCCCTAAATTCTTCAATGAATGGAATATTAATTGAAAGGTTCTCCAGGTAACAGTGTACATGTTCCTAAATATTTCCTGGCTGGAATGAATTGGTGCTAGGTAAAGGTTTGAGTTTGTGTAGAACCTTAACACAGTGTGTTAACAAGTGATTCCTTGACGATCCATTCATCGCAAGGTATCTAAACAACTCTCGGATTGGATGCAAGGTTCTGGAAACTAAAATTTGATGTGGAAAGGTTCTCCACACTTATGAACATGGTCCCTGTTCTCTAAAAGGTTCTTTGTGGCAGTTGTTCTGCAGCCAGAGAATGCTTTAACCAACACTGGAATTAGATTTTAATTAGATTTTAAGATGATTGAATCTGATCTGGAGCTTCTGGAGCTGATGTTCTGATCTTCACCCCCTGACTAGTTTGTATATTTTATAGGAACAACAACAAACCGCAGCTGAGGAGTGTGTGTGTGTGATGTTCTGTGGTTGGATGTTCTAGATAAGATCATTGATCAGTAAAGTTAAGCTTCCTAAACATTTATGGGCTTGAAGATATGGTTCTAGATGAAAGCTTTAGCTGGTATGGAGCCTTTGTTTTATGTGAAAAGGTTCTTCACACTTGCACACTTGAACTTTTCATTAAAAGGTTCTTTAGGGAACCTACAGTAATTCTGGAGAACTGAGCTAGAGAATGTTTTTGTTTTTTTACCACTGGGCATCGTCGTGTTGAAATCATGTGTATCTAAGGGTCTAATAATGAAAATTACGCGCTTTTGAAGCTTTTAAAGTTCTGGGTTCTCTGATGGAGAACCCTCGCGCTCTAATTTTGCGTAAAGTACAGACATGCATGCAAACAATGCACGAGATAATGCTCAATATTTGCGCATTAATTTAGCGACTTTTCCAGTAGGCCTCGTGCCTCGTGCAGAAGGAGGGGAAAGCAGAAGTTAGGCCATGCTGATTTTGCAAATAGACGCGCAGCTGCGCCTCGAGCTGCAAAAACACTTTGCGGTTTTTCACAAGTTTTTTAATCAGCAACATCGGCGTGCAAGAGAGAAGGAGGAGGGTGCGCGAGAGCTCGGCGCACTGACAGAGTGTGTGTGTGTGTGTGTGTGTGTGTGTGCGAGTGTGTGAGAGAGTGTGTGTGGAGGGAGCAGAGGGGCACGAGGCACTGTGCTTCGGTTCTTCTGGCTGCGCATTGAAAAGCTGAACAATGCGTTTGGACCTCAGCTCGAGCGCTCACTCCTTTGTTGCCTTTTTCGTATGGAGGCAGCGGAAGTGTGTGTGCGGAAAGTCTGAGGTTTGAGACACAGGAAGTGTGTTGAGTGGAGATAAGGGCACCTGGCAGGCCAAACGTACACACACACACACACACTCACATACGCAGCGTACACACACTCTGCCGCGCTGTAAAACACACACACACACACACACACACACACACACACACACACACACTGCATCAGGAACGAAGCCCAAAGGAGTTCAATTCAATCCAGCCAATCAATAATCGATGCAGTATCGATACATGCCTGCTGCCTACTGACACCTGCCTGCTCAGATGAACACACCTCCTAAACTCCAAATAAGTGACAGATTAATACAAATACATGGGATATAAATTGGAGGTTTGTTGGGTTAAGTGTTTCCAATATTTCGCCCAATTTATACACACTTATGTTTGGGATTGGTGGAGACTGGAAACAGGGGAAATTGATTAATCAATACTCAACAGAACGCAGTTTTGCTTTTATGTTTTTCGATTCACGAATCGAAAAATCGATTCACGAGTCATTGGAATCGCATTATATTTATATGTATAAAATAAATAGTTATATATGTAATATAAATATAGACTGTATATATATATGATTTTATAATATCAGCTGATGATTGCAGTATAATAGTATAATATCAAAATGCTTGAAACTTTTCTATTCGATTATTTCTATTTTTAGTTCCGAATTTATTTACATGTTCACCCTAAAAATAACACTTTGAAAAATGTTAATAATAATAATAAAATGAGCTGTTTGTTTGTGTTAAAATGACTAACATTAAAATAAGGCCTAGTGGCCTATTCCTTCCGCTTTCGATTACTTAGATTAGTAATGGCGGTAATCTTAATATATTAAAATGTTCGAAGTTGTTTCGTTGTAACTTTATTACAAATGTTAAAATTGTTCTTAATACCTTTCAAACGATTAAATAGTACAGGGTTTCGTTAATCTGCTGATTTCGCTCGTTTTCTTTACTCAGTCTAATTATATAAGAATAATCGAACATGCATATATTCGACATTCAAATAGAGGAACACATAATTTCGTTTTACATTTTTTTATTAAACAGAATAAAACACTTTATATTCATATATTTTTATCTGCATCTGCATTGTGCATTTATTCCAGGACAATTTCGATTATGCATTGAAATGCAAACCATAAACGAATAATTGAACATGCGTTTATTCGACGTTAAAAAATACCTTACAAATATACTTTTTTGTTTCGTTTTTATTAAGATGACAGCTCAAACACTCCCTGAATATTTAAACCAGCTGTTCTGTGTTGTCGTGGCTGTGTTATCATCGTGCATTTAATCCAGCACATTTTCCATTATGCACAATAAACAAATAATCGAAACATTGTTTTGTTAATTCGACATTCAAAATAATGATTTTGATTGCTTTGTTTTAATTTTCACTTGAATACTTTCAACGCTTGAATACTTTCAAAATATTATAAACAGCTGTTTTGTTTTTGTTGCTGCATATGCGCAGGCTCGTGCATTTACCCCAGCACATTTCTTTCGATTATGCGCAGCTGATCAAACGCCAGACGATTAATCGGAACATTAATCGGATTTCTTGATTCCTTGATTCGACAGCTATAATACAGACCATTAATTAATTTTGCTTTAATTTTCTAAACTTCAAAGCCTTTCAGCACTTGCAAAACATTTCACCCAGCTGTTCACTATCTTTTATCTGCACGTGCATAGCTCATATCATCCAGTACACCTTCTTTCGATTATGCGCAAAAATTCAAACGAAATAATCGCACTCTTCACTCACCACACACACACACACACACACACACACACACACACACACACACACGCAGTCTCTCACACACACACACATGCAAACGCCTGCAGCCATTTTGCAGCACTAATAGAAGTGTATAAAGCGCGCGCACGAAAGAAGGCTCTTGTTCAGTATCCGCAGGCTTGGTTAAGGTTCCGCGAGCGATTCAAAGCAAATCAAAGACAAATAATTAGCAACACCGGAGAAGTTTTGCTTCACGACGTTCCCGCGCTCAGACAGGCTGACGGCACCTGCGCGCGCGCTCTAGCTGCCCGCCATGAAAGAGCAAGCGCGGGTGTCTAGGTGTGCGTGTGCATATAACGAGTAAATGCGTGCGTGCATGCATTAAAAACTGCGTAGTTTTTGCAAGGCGCGTAACTGAAGCGCGCGTATTTGCGCATGGCTACGAAAACGACCCCAGTAACGACCCAACAGCCTCGCGAGGATGCAAAAGAGAGATGGTAAAGAAGTGGAAAAAAAGAAAACACACTCACCGGCCTCCATTTCAGTGTGTGTGTGAGAGAGTGACAGAGCGCGCGCGTGTGTTTTATCTGCGCGTAAAAGTCGCGTGGCGGTTTCTTGTGTTATTAAAGAGGCGACATTCAACCACGAACGGGAAGGAAGAGGAAATTTTGTACGAGAAGGAAAGAAGTGGGGAGCTGCATCACCGCCTAGCCTCTCTCACCCAGAGAGAGAGAGAGAGAGAGAGCGAGAGAGAGAGACACACGCACACAGTGGGCGAGCCATAGTCACTCTCAGAGCGCGAGCAGAGAGAACGGACGCCTACCTTAATCGTACAGTCCATGGCAGGAGTGTGTGGAGCTCATCGAGACGCTTTGCTGGTGTGTTTTTAGGTGTGTGTGTTTGTGTGTGAGTGTGTGTGTGTATGTGTGTGCGCGCGCGTGTGCGTGTGGAGCCCTGGTGGAGAAGGGGGGGGGGGGGGGTGAAGGTGAAGCGCGCGCGCAGACTCAACAGCCTTCACACCATCTATATCTACTGCTGGCTCTCTCTCTCTCTCTCTCTCTCTCTCTCTCTCTCTCTCTCTCACACACACACATCAGAACCGGATGGCAAGGGTTGCTTTCTTTTGTGTGTGTGTGTGTGTGTGTGTGAGCTCTGCTTTCTAAAATTGGGAAGTGAAGTCACTCTCGAGCTCAGTGTCTTATTGGTGAAGTGTTGCAGCAGGAGCTCACGCGGATTCAGAACGAAGCGTTTTTTTACGTTGTTTTCGTTTTTCGTTTTTTCCCCCCGTTTTTTAATAAACTGATGCTGTAGATCAGCTCCAATAGGAGGTTCTTCACTGAGAGCTTTATCAATGTAAATGTTTCAAAATATTCGAAATGTTTCTTTTGATTTAATTTATGTTTTGCTTTTTGCGTTTTTTCTAATTACGTTATTTTCAGTGGCATTTTCTGATTTTACTTGTGTTACTAAAGTTGCATTATGATACATTTATATATATACACATATATTAATGTATCATTGAATGTTATATATCTTATACATAAATTAATTTACATACATATAATATATAATATAAATAAAATACAAATACAGTATATACATATATATAAATATAACTTAAGTCAAGAAGTGTTTACATCTATATATATACATATTCAAAATCATTTTTTCAATATATTTCAATGTATACACTCTAGTTTATACACTGTTAAAAAGAGTGTATATATACATATATTAATGTATCATTGAATGTTATATATCTTATACATAAATGAATTTACATACATATACTATATTATATAAATAAAATACAAATACAGTATATACATATATATATATATATATAACTTAAGTCAAGAAGTGTTTACATCTTTAAAAGCACTATATATATACATATACAAAATCATTTTTTCAATATATTTCAATGTATACACTCTAGTTTATACACTGTTAAAAAGAGTGTATATATACATATATTAATGTATCATTGAATGTTATATATCTTATACATAAATGAATATACATACATATAATATATAATATAAATAAAATACAAATACAGTATATACATATATATATATAACTTAAGTCAAGAAGTGTTTACATCTATATATATATACATATTCAAAATCATTTTTTCAATATATTTCAATGTATACACTCTAGTTTATATACTGTTAAAAAGAGTGTATATATACATATATTAATGTATCATTGAATGTTATATATCTTATACATAAATGAATATACATACATATAATATATAATATAAATAAAATACAAATACAGTATATACATATATATATATAACTTAAGTCAAGAAGTGTTTACATCTATATATATATACATATTCAAAATCATTTTTTCAATATATTTCAATGTATACACTCTAGTTTATATACTGTTAAAAAGAGTGTATATATACATATATTTGAAATGTAAACACTGAATTAAACTGAGTGAAAGCTTTACTGGTAGAATCGCTGGGTTATAAGTATCTCAGCTGAACTGGGTGTTAAAACGAACTCAGGAAGTTACAGGTTAAGGTCAAAGATCTAAAACAGCACAAAGGAAGCTAATGAACATCTGTGCTTTTCAGACTGAGCATCATCATCATCATCATCATCACTGAACTCACCTTCCTCTCACGAATTCCTCTCAGCTTCACTGGTTTGGTAAAACACTGCTGCTAATGGTAACACTAACACTAGTTAGTTTAGAGGGGTTATAACGCACTTATGATGCCTGTATGAAGCGCTATAATGAAAGCAGCCAGCTGAATGATCATTGGCTGGCTGACCATCGCGTTACGGGTTTACCTGATTACAGATATGTACGTTAGTGATGCTGGGAGCTGTGCAGCAAAGCGCACTGACTGATAATGAATGAAGGTCCTAGCCTGCACAGCTTAATTAAAACGACCAGTCTTTATTTCTTGGGGCTGACAGACCAACAGTTTGGGCTTGGCCTCAAGATCAATGACTTTAAACGAGTTAAAAGAGTTTCAATTTAAATTGCATAACCCGCCCAAGCTGTTGCGCAGTTAAATCATATGTAAAATGTATTAATTGCTTCAATAGTCTTAATCAGGGGTCCTGTCCCTAACTCTCTACTGGGTTCACCACTGTCTTTCAAAAACAATATTAAATAAACGCATTTTTACATTTTAATGTGACTTTTAAAATTAATATCGCTATTTTTTTAAATTAGTATGTGTTGGTCTATTGATTTTGCCAGATTCGCTCAGAAAGCAGGAACCTCACAACCCTGATTCCACTCAATATCTGAGTAATGTTTTTTTTTTATTTATTTATCTTTAAGAAAATACATTTTAGTAAATACCGATAACGATCAAAAATGAATCGCGCTAAAATCTCGGTTATACTCTGTTCCGATTTAGATTACCTCGATTAATAATAGCAGTAATCTATCACACCAAAATTACATCACACTACCAATAACACCCTGCAACACAGCTAAGACTTATTTTAAATAGTTAAACAG
Organism: Salminus brasiliensis; assembly: GCF_030463535.1. Lineage (NCBI taxonomy): Eukaryota > Metazoa > Chordata > Actinopteri > Characiformes > Bryconidae > Salminus > Salminus brasiliensis. The sequence goes on along the minus strand of NC_132878.1, from coordinate 97,507,076 downwards.
CCTTACGAAAAATAAATTACATTAAATAACCACTTTTAGTACTAAATAAAACCCATTTAAAATCTCCAGTTGACTTAGAACCACAAGTCAAGCACGTTTTCTTGTATTTAGGAGCTTGTTTTGTGTGAGATCAGATGCGATGGTAATTATAATAATAATATAAAAACAGATTCAAAACTACCGCACCGCTGTAGAACCCTGAACTGATTCTTTATGAATTTAACAGCATTTATATTTGATTTACCTACAGATATATATTAATATTTAATATTCCTTTACACTTGTGTTGATCCTGTACAGCTGAAATGCTCTTGTAACAGTGTTCTTTAATTATTTATTTATTGTTGTGTTTTATTTTATTAATCAATTACAAATATGAGATAATATGGCATTGGGCATTTGATTGTATTTACTAGATTAGATTAGATTAGATTAGATTAGATGGAGGGAATTTACATGTGCACTACATTGTTAAACTCACACACACACATGTATATATGTTTTCCCCAAATCTATCAAATACAATACGCGTAATCCTCAATGCCATTCAAAAACCTAGCATCTCCAAAACGGCAAGGGGGATGGTTAATAGGTTCTTCATAGTAATGGAAAAGGTTCTAAAATGCAACAAAAAGGCTTCCACCACAGTTCTAGCTCATACATATGTCCAGAACAGCAGCTCAACAGGAGGAGGAAACCCCTTCTGAACTTTCAATGGAAGCCGATGCAAAGATTTTATTCCAGGTCATTTTGCAGCGTTTCTATTGGTCCATCATCATGAACCGCGGATGCGGTATGAAGAACAACTGCCGGATTCACATTAAGTAGATAAAAGTGAAAACATACCCTTCTTAAGAGTTGTGCTGGTTCTTAAAGAACCATTTGGGTGCTTTAATAATGGTGCTTTGGGTCGTGAAATGGTTCTTTCTAGAACAGTTTATATAAATTACTGTACAACCTACTGTACAACTGCTTCTCTTAAATGTAAGTCTACTCAAACCAGTTTCTAATTCAGACAGTTAACTTCCATGTGGAAACCCCTCGCTGTCGCGCTAAAACCTTGTATCTTCTAAACAGCAGCTTAACAGGAGAAGGGCCGGTAAAGCCTTCTTATCTTTCAGTGGAAGTCCGTGTAGAAAGATTCATTCAGCTCAGTGTGGAGCTTTCTTATTGGTCTATTCGTCATAAAATACACCCTGATACAGTATAAGATCAACGGCCAGATTCACATTATGGAGAAAAGTGAAATCAGGGAGGGGGGTTCTGTAGCTCTTTGTCCAATTAAAACTCAGCACGGACACGGGACACGCCCCCCGACTGTATCCTGCTATAATGAGCGTGATGTACACTTAGTTTACATCTGACATTAACTGAATTTGTATCTGTTGATTCTCTGATTTTTAATCTGTTCTCTGTAAACAAGCGAACAGCATGTTGTGGTTTAACTCTGGTGATTTAATAAAGGTGAGATCTGGATGCATTTCGACACGTTTACACGTGTGTTCACATTGTTCCGTTCAGACCGGATCACTGTTTTAATGGTGTATACATACGGGCATTAGAGCTATATGTATATATATATATATTTATTTAACAGTGTATAAACTGTAGACTGTATAAACCCACTCTATTTAACAGTATATAAACTGTAGAGTATATATACCCACACTATTTAACAGTGTATAAACTGTAGAGTGTATAGACCCACTCTATTTAACAGTGTATAAACTGTAGAGTGTATAAACCCACTCTATTTAACAGTGTATAAACTGTAGAGTGTATAGACCCACACTATTTAACAGTATATAAACTGTAGAGTGTATAAACCCACTCTATTTAACAGTATATAAACTGTAGAGTGTAAAAACCCACTCTATTTAACAGTATATAAACTGTAGAGTGTATAAACCCACTCTATTCAACAGTGTATAAACTGTAGAGTGTATAAACCCACTCTATTCAACAGTGTATAAACTGTGGAGTGTATAAACCCACTCTATTTAACAGTATATAAACTGTAGTGTATAAACCCACTCTATTTAACAGTGTATAACCTGTAGAGTGTATAAACCCACTCTATTTAACAGTATATAAACTGTAGAGTGTATAAACCCACTCTATTTAACAGTATATAAACTGTAGAGTGTATAAACCCACTCTATTCAACAGTGTATAAACTGTGGAGTGTATAAACCCACTCTATTTAACAGTATATAAACTGTAGTGTATAAACCCACTCTATTTAACAGTGTATAACCTGTAGAGTGTATAAACCCACTCTATTTAACAGTATATAAACTGTAGTGTATAAACCCACTCTATTTAACAGTGTATAACCTGTAGAGTGTATAAACCCACTCTATTTAACAGTATATAAACTGTAGAGTGTATAAACCCACTCTATTTAACAGTATATAAACTGTAGAGTGTATAAACCCACTCTATTCAACAGTGTATAAACTGTAGAGTGTATAAACCCACTCTATTCAACAGTGTATAAACTGTGGAGTGTATAAACCCACTCTATTTAAGAGTGTATAAACTGTAGAGTGTATGGACCCACTGTATTTAACAGTATGTAAACTGTAGAGTGTATAGACCCACTTTATTTAACAGTATATAAACTGTAGAGTTTATAAACTCACGCTATTTAACAGTGTATAAACTGTAGAGTGTATAAACCCACTCTACTCAACAGTATATAAACTGTAGAGTGTATAAACCCACTCTATTTAACAGTATATAAACTGTAGAGTGTATAAACCCACTCTATTTAACAGTATATAAACTGTAGAGTGTATAAACCCACTCTATTTAACAGTGTATAAACTGTAGAGTGTATAAACCCACTCTACTCAACAGTATATAAACTGTAGAGTGTATAAACCCACTCTATTTAACAGTATATAAACTGTAGAGTGTATAAACCCACTCTATTTAACAGTGTATAAACTGTAGAGTGTATAAACCCACTCTATTCAACAGTGTATAAACTGTAGACTGTATAAACCCACTCTATTCAACAGTGTATAAACTGTAGAGTTTATAGACCCACTCTATTTAACAGTATATAAACTGTAGAGTGTATAAACCCACTCTATTTAACAGTGTATAACCTGTAGAGTGTATAAACTCACTCTATTTAACAGTATATAACCTGTAGAGTGTATAAACCCACTCTATTTAACAGTGTGTAACCTGTAGAGTGTATAAACCCACTCTATTTAACAGTATATAAACTGTAGAGTGTATAAACCCACTCTATTTAACAGTGTATAAACTGTAGAGTGTATAAACCCACTCTATTTAACAGTGTGTAACCTGTAGAGTGTATAAACTCACTCTATTTAACAGTATATAACCTGTAGAGTGTATAAACTCACTCTATTTAACAGTGTATAACCTGTAGAGTGTATAAACTCACTCTATTTAACAGTATATAACCTGTAGAGTGTATAAACCCACTCTATTTAACAGTGTGTAACCTGTAGAGTGTATAAACCCACTCTATTTAACAGTATATAAACTGTAGAGTGTATAAACCCACTCTATTTAACAGTGTATAACCTGTAGAGTGTATAAACTCACTCTATTTAACAGTATATAACCTGTAGAGTGTATAAACTCACTCTATTTAACAGTGTATAACCTGTAGAGTGTATAAACTCACTCTATTTAACAGTATATAAACTGTAGAGTGTATAAACCCACTCTATTCAACAGTATATAAACTGTAGAGTGTATAAACCCACTCTATTTAACAGTATATAACCTGTAGAGTGTATAAACACACTCTATTCAGAATACACTCAATGCATTCAGCTGCTGCGCCCCCTGTGGTGGTCTCGTCGTATTTATTTATATCACAGCAGTTCCATCAAGGTCCAGATGCACTGGTCCTGGTTCTGATACACTCAGTCCCCACATTCATTAATCCAGTACTCAGAGCTGGAGGGGAACCTTAAGGAACCTCAGTCCGGCCTGATTTGAGAGCAGGTCATCAAATCTGGTCAAGTTGTGTAAAACGGGGTCATTAAAGCGACAGAGTGCACGGCTCATTAGTCCGAGCTGTGGGGGGGGGGCTTCTGTAACTCGACCCTCTGTGTAGCTTCTCCATCACGACTCCAGTCGCGCGCCCCGCGGTCAGTCCTGCTAACTGACTTTCCAGATGTTTTTCTTTTTTTTGAGGGTCGCTGTTTGGGTTTGGCCTTATCTGGCCGCAGCACTCGCGCCGTGATTTCAGGACTGCTGGGCTCGTCATTTTACTGCCCATTGTTCTCCTGAGTGGCGTTTAAAGATAGACCACCAGTGGTCCTGATTACAGCACTAACCCTCTCATTCCTTCACTCAGAGCCACCACACAGCCCGTCATAACTAACACACCCATTAAGCCAGTCATATCCATATCTCCTCTCCCAGTCAGCACTGGGAGCTGAATCAGCGCTGGAATGAGGGGATTTCAACCTCCATTCAGCAGCACTGCTATACAGGGTTTAGTGCACGCGCTCTCCCAGCAAATCACATTTTAATACTGATCATATTCATCGATACTTTGTTCTATTTATTTCTACAGTGGGAGTGAATCTCGAAAAATATTCTGCTCTTTATTTTTTTCAAGGGTTCTGTACAACTCAATGACAAATGGTGGTTCTCAATGGTTCTTCACCTGGTTAAAGGGTTCTTAGCACTTATCATTATACGTCAAATAACTCTCTGTTGCTTAAAACATAGAACCATTATTTTAAACAGTTCTATAAAATACTGAATAGGGGTTCTTTAACTCATTAAGACCTCTTTAAGTGGAACCCTTTACAATTAAATATAGAACCATCTACAGAAATAGATTGCATTTGGGTGCTTAAATGTTTTAGGCAGGTAAAAGGTTCCTCAGATTTGTGGAAAAGCATCTGTAGAACCTTTATAGAACCTAAATGCTTCTCTAAGCAATTAGGGTTCTGTTTAGCACTACAAAAGGGTTCTGTGATTCATTATATATAGAGGATAAAGTGGATATAATTTTAAATATTGTTCTAATTTCCAAGAAAAACAAGTTCTTTAAAGTATGAAGGGGTTCTTTGACTTATAATGATCTTAGAACCCCTTTTGGGGCTATATAGAATCATTTTTATCTCAAAACATAAAACAAAATTTTCACCAATGTAGGGAACCCTTGAAACAGGCATGTATTTGGATACTTCAATGGTTCTTCCCCCAGATAAAGGGTTCTTCAGAAAGGTAGATAGATGTTAAACATGGTTCTTTATGAGTCAAATAATCATGTTCAGCACTTTATAGAACCTCCTTTTGCTTATAGAAATCAGTTCTGAACGAGTTCTCTCCACAGGCCTCTTTAACATGACTAATTATATTAACCACTCATTATCTGTATAAAAGTCTTTTGATCTAATTTAATGCATAATGTACAATTACATCATTCTTGACCACAGTGATTATTTTGTTGGTGGATTGTTGGTGATGTTGATTCTTACCAATGCTCTCACACAATATTGTATTTATGTATTTATTTATTTATTTTTTGTCCCATACATTTCGTGGATGTTGTTCATATAGAGTTTTAGTATTGGACTAAACCAAGGATGATATATCCTTAAAAACGTTTAGTCTGGACTTAAGCTTATTATAACTGATTAAATTTTTTTTTATCAGTTTTTATTAGTAAAGCACTCAAAGAAACATTCGAATGCGTTCTAATGCCTAATATCTGCATGGCCAGGTTGTTCTTGTAGGATGGAGGCCATAAAATGCTGTACTTAACTGACTCTGTATGTAATAAACTTTATTTTTCATACTAAACTGATCCTATATTTACTAAACTATTTATTAGTAGTACTAAACTGACCCTATATTTACTAAACTATATATTATTTGTACTAAACTGACCCTATATTTACTAAACTATATATTATTTGTACTAATGTGACCCTATATTTACTAAACTATATATTATTTGTACTAAACCGACCCTATATTTACTAAACTATATATTATTTGTACTAAACCGATCCTATATTTACTAAACTATATATTATTTGTACTAAACTGACCCTATATTTACTAAACTATATATTATTTGTACTAAACTGATCCTATATTTACTAAAGTAGATATTATTTGTACTAAACTGACCCTATATTTACTAAAGTAGATATTATTTGTACTAAACTGACCCTATATTTACTAAACTATATATTATTTGTACTAAAGTGACCCTATATTTACTAAAGTAGATATTATTTGTACTAAAGTGACCCTATATTTACTAAACTATATATTATTTGTACTAAAGTGACCCTATATTTATATAATATATTTATCTATTTATATTATATTATTTGTACTAAACTGACCCTATATTTACTAAACTATATATTATTTGTACTAAACCGACCCTATATTTACTAAACTATATATTATTTGTACTAAACCGACCCTATATTTACTAAACTATATATTATTTGTACTAAACCGATCCTATATTTACTAAACTATATATTATTTGTACTAAACTGACCCTATATTTACTAAACTATATATTATTTGTACTAAACTGACCCTATATTTACTAAACTATATATTGTTTGTACTAAACCGATCCTATATTTACTAAACTATATATTATTTGTACTAAACTGACCCTATATTTACTAAACTATATATTATTTGTACTAAAGTGACCCTATATTTACATAATATATTTATCTATATATATTATATTATTTGTACTAAACTGACCCTATATTTACTAAACTATATATTATTTGTACTAAACTGACCCTATATTTACTAAACTATATATTATTTGTACTAAACTGACCCTATATTTACTAAACTATATATTATTTGTACTAAAGTGACCCTATATTTATATAATATATTTATCTATATATATTATATTATTTGTACTAAACTGACCCTATATTTACTAAACTATATATTATTTGTACTAAACTGACCCTATATTTACTAAAGTAGATATTATTTGTACTAAACTGACCCTATATTTACTAAAGTAGATATTATTTGTATTCTCTTTATTCTCTTTATTGTCCCTAGAATAAGTATGCTCAGCTAAATTGCCTGTTTACCAAATTAAGAAGTTTTAAAGGTTGAATGGACGCTGTGGTTATTAATAAAACTTTTAATATTAATATTACTGGTTTCTGTAAAGCTGCTTTGTGAGAACGCCAGTTCTAAAAAGTGCCATTCACATAAATCTGATCTGATCTGATCTGATCTGATCTGATTGAAATCTCTGATTGGCGGGATTTGAGGAACCTGAGCTACATTTGGAAGTGAAAATGTTGCCAGAAGAAGATGAGCTGTGGTGAGACCACATTCCACTGCCATTTATAAACTAAGAAATCATTGATGTAGCTTCATTCACAGCTTTTTTCTTTTTGTTATTGTTTTTTTTTTTTATCTCTGAATGGGAAAAGGGTAACAAATCTGCGCTCGTGACTCCTGTCTGACGTCACGAAGTGTAAATGAATGGGTTGGGGATGGGAAGAAGTGGGGGGTCACCAGTCACGAAGCAGTGCGAGCGCATTCCAGCGCGCGCTCCGTGGGCCACGCCCCCTCCTCTTTATAACGGATAGGAGGGACCGCTACTCCAACAAACGCTCTCCAAGCGCAGAAGATAGCTGAAGGTAGGTCCACACTGCTCTGCAGGCTACTCTCTCCATTCAGTCCGCTGGGTCTTAACGCCTGAGCAGAACCACTGTTCTGCTGAAGGTGTTGGTTCTGTCTGATTTATAGCTAGAACCTTTTAAAATGGGTTCTGAGACCGAACAAATATTTTGTAGCTTTGGTGATCTTTGGTTTGCTGATTTCTGATCATTTCTGTTTTCTGCAGATGGAGATGTATCAGGCCGGATATTACACTGAGGACTTCAGAACTCAGGAGGTTCCTGGAGGCTTTGACTTCAGTTCATATGGTAAATAAAGTACATTTATTTCAATACTCTCATATACCTATAAATGGTTCTAGCACAGTTTAGCTTGGGTGAGAACGTCCACCTTATGTGGAGGTTCTTTAAACCTGGACGTCCCATTTCCTCACTAAGTACCAAAAAGTGGCTCTTCCTCTATTCTGGAAAGTGACTATTCAAAAAGACTGAGGTCCTGCTCGGTTCAGAATATCCACCTTATGTGGAAGCCTGGAAGTTCTGTAATCTGGGAGGTTCCCACACCAATCCCACTTCCAACGGTGGTTCTTCCATTGGAAGATGAATTATGGACCAAAAGTTGGTTCCTCTTGTATTTAGAGTGTTTCTGAAGCTGTAAGCCTCCCATTTGGTTCTGCCGTTGAGGGAGAAGGTGACTGGGAGAAGGTCTGGGCCGATTTTAGGAGACCTGAGTGTTCCTGTCACGTTTCCTGAGTCTGCGTGCAAAACATTTCCTCTGTCCTTCAACCATCGAGCCACAGTCGCAGCAGGGCCTGTCAGACAGCCCAAACCTGGACCTTGACATCTTGTTTGCTTGCGCTGATTCCTCGGCGGTCAGGAAAGCAGGGCTGTGGGGACACATGTGTGCAGACAGTGAGGAATGCGTGGAGCAGGGCTGCGGCGGTGTGGAGGTGCTCAGGTTAAAGATACAGCTGCTTTTTTCCCCTCGGCCGGATCCCTCCCTCTTTTCCTAATCCTTTCCTCCAGACTTCCTCCTCAAACAGATTTAGCGCCCCCTCTCCTCCCCCCTTTCATCATCCCTCCGTCCCAGCGCCTCGGCCTGCTTCCTCCCTTGCTCCGGCCCGGTTTGGACTGGAGTCGAGGGTGGGGGGTGGGGGGTGGGGGGGTGGTGCTGCTGGACTGGGTGGGGCTCTGGAATCAAGTAGCTGTATGTTGTTGTTGTTGAGATTTGGGCAGATACTGGTTCTTTACCATTAAGCTGAATGAAGAACCAGTTGCAGAGTTGGGCGGATACTGGTTGTTATGGTTTATGATGGTGGAAGGGTGTCCACCCTGGTGGAGGGTCTTCTGCAGTGTCTTTTCTCGGGCTCCTGCTCAGTTCATTCATGTTGATATCTCTGATAATGTACCCGCAGACTACAATGGTGAAGACCTGTCCTTTTTGTTAGACAGCAAAGGACCCATCCAACCGCAGTACACCGACACGTACGGGGATCTGCAGAAGGACCACGCCAACAGCTCCAAAGGTAAGGACCCCTCAGAGAACCTTCACTTCCTCTGTCCAAAAAAAGAGCACTACATTTGGTTGACATAGTTGACAAAGAACCTTTAAAGAACCTTTGAAGATGTATTTGAATTATGGTTTTATATAGAAGCACTGCCTTTAGTAAGGAACCTTTAAAGAACCCCTTTGATAAGGATGTTGCTGGATTTCTCTGACTAGGACTTCCTCCCATTATGGTTCTATATTGAAGCATTGGCCTTAGTAAAGAACCACTGAAGAACCTTTTTAGCTGGATTTCTGAATAGGACTTCAAGGTTCTTCAATGATTCCTCCTTACTAAAGGCAATTAGATTAGCTAGAACCCATTTGATGTTTAAATAGTTCTTTGCATTGATTGGAGACCTTTAGGAGATAGACCATGTTTCAGTACTATATAAAACTATTTTTGCTTAGTGTATGGTAGAGAACCCTTTGTATGGTTCTAAATAGCAAAAAAAAGTGTTTTGGTTCTTCTCAGAATTACAGTCTGATCATTACCTCTGTCCACTCTTCTGTCCGTCTAGTTCACTCCAGTGATCCTGGCTTGTTTAGCTTGGACTCCTACCCAGAGTTTAACTGCTGGACATCGTACACCACAGGTAAGAAGCACTTCTTCTACATTTAAAATGCTCTGGAACGTCTGATGTGGGGTTCTACCTAAACCGGGCCACTCTGAGAACCTTCCTTTCAATCAAAAATGGATCAGTTCAATAACAGTTCAATAAAAGAGTCATTTAAGCATTTACTTATAGGTAAATTGTTGCTCTCACACTCCTTGTATCTCAAAAATGGAGAAGCCTTCTTCACTTTCAGTGGAAGTCAATGGGAAAATATGTTAATCCAGATAATTTTGGAACATTTCTATTGGTCCTTTCATCATGAAATTCTGTTATAATGTAAAGAACAACCAGATTCACATTATGGAGAAAAGTGTTAAACGACAAAAATTGAGATCCAAGGTTTTTGTGAGACAGTGATTAGTAACTTAGTAACTAACTTCTTCTGAGTGCTTAATGGTTCTACGTCTGGTAAATTAGTCCTTCCCAATGATGGAAGCCCTTTTTTAAAAATTGTTCTTTAAAGAAACCTGATTAAAATGGTTCTAAAATGGTTCTGATTGGGTTGGCAAACTCATTTCTGACAGTTGACGGTTCTTGAATCTTGGAGAACCCTGAATCTGAATGCTTCATGTCTCTCTGTTCTCAGTTCCTGATGGTATGCTGACAGACAGACCTCAGGGAGGCTTTCAGGACTCTGCCTCTCAGACCTACCAGAACCTGCTGCCCCCATGCCAACCGGCCCAGAGCAGCCCCTTCAGCGCCGCTGTGGACCCCAGCAGCCTCTACCAGCCCACCAAAGAGCTCAGCTGCAGAGGGACATCTGCAGGTGAGTACCATAAGAGGCAGCTTTTGACAGTGGGGTGGAGTGGTCAGATAGAACCAGGTTCTACCAGGGTTCCTTACTGAAGGCAGTGGTTATACATCTGTAAACCATCGGAAGAACCATTTGAAAGCTTATACTGCTATTTCAGATGGTTCAAGTCATGGATTCCCTCCTTGGTACTGTCCACACCCATAAAGAAGGGTTCTTTAGTCTATAGAGAACCATGACAAGTTAAAGAACCATTTAGAATCCAGAAAACCTGCTGTACACACGAAGATCCTTGAGGATTGTTTGAAGGTTCTTCAATTTGAAACCATGGTAGAACCTTTCTCTTCTAAAAACTTTGAAGGTTCCTTAAAAGGGTTTTAAATTAAAGAACATCCATCAGTTCCTCAAGGTTCTTATACTTTTAGCACTGTATGAGATTAATTGGAGACCTTATGTAGCTCCAGTCAACCTTAGGGTTCTGTAAAGTACTATAAAAGGTCTGTATTTTAAGTAAGATGTGTGAAATATTTAACCTTCAAATGGTTCTGCGAGTTGTTAAAGAACCTGGAGCCTTAAAGAACCCTCTTTTTAAAGATGGTACTGTGTAGAACCATTTATTGCAGTATATGCAGCGTACAGAAGGGGTAGATGTCACTGGGAATTCTTAGTCACAAGGTTGTGGGTTCAATACCCAAAGCTAAAGCCACTCTTGGGCCATTTACTAGTAATTTAATGTGAATCAGTCCAATATGACGACATCAAAGCAGTGTATGATCGTCATATGACGGTTCCTAACTCATCATAACCACCAACCGTCTTCACGTTTGTGCTGCAGGCGACGCAGACAGGAGTTACGGTCTGTACGAGACAGAAGCGCAAAGCAGACCGTCACCATACTGGTCAGATTACTCCTCCTCCAGCTACTGCAGTCCACTGCTGGGCCAGCCTCCATCTGCCTCATCACCCATCCCTCAGCCCTCAGAACCCTTCTGCCCCCGTGTGGCCAAGCGACGCACTGCGCCTTCCCAGAGACTGGAGCGAGAGGGCGAGGTGGCCGGCATGTCCGCCTACCCAGGTGAGCTTCTCAAAGGAAAGGCAGGACAAGATGACCCTGAGTGTCTACTATAAGGAACCCAAACCAATAGTGGAACCCTTTACACCATTTGTTCAAGCTCTTCAAAAGACCACATACAACAGGCCCTTTAACCAGGCATAGAAGCATAGAACCATGGTTTCCAAATGGTTCTTTGAGCAGTCATGGCTAAAGAACCCATTTTAAGGGTCTCTAGTGTACCTACATTCAATTACTTTTTTGTTCTAGATTTACACACCATGTTATTCTCATTTGCATAACAAGACATCATTCGTTTACTGTTGCAGGATCAGGACCAATCCAGCTGTGGCAGTTCCTGCTGGAGCTTCTGCTGGACTCTGCCTGCCACACCTTCATCAGCTGGACAGGAGATGGCTGGGAGTTCAAGATGTCCGACCCTGCAGAGGTAAAGATACACAGCTTTAGACACCCAGATTTAGGCCAAATGTGGTCCTTCAGCTGAGACATGTTTGGCGTCTAAAGTTGGTGCTTCTATGGTTTTGTGGTGGAGCTCCGAGGCTCAAGGTTTTGGGTGGGACACACTTTCGGCCTGCCATCGCTTGTTAGCTACATTAGCCTCTGAGCTCCAGTGTAGAACTGAAGAAGTTCACTAATGTAAAAATGTTGAGTCTACTGTACCTCCAATCAATAGCACAATAATTTGAGGCTTAATTATTGTTATTGCTAGAAGTTTAATAAAATATCAGTTTTACTTTGTAAAGAACCCATAAGAACCCATAAGACAGAAAAACTGCTGTACACTTTAAAAAATATAAGATCCTTGAGAAGGTTCTCCAGTTTGAAACTGTGGAGGATTTCAAGGACCTTCAAGGAATTCTTTTACTAAAAACCTTTTCTTGAAGGTTCCTCAAAGCACCTTAAGATGTTTCACTTTAAAGAACCTCCAAAAGTTCTGCATTGATCTTGTACTTTTAACAGTGTAGATGGTTCTATGAAGACCAATATATCCAGCAACCCTTTTCAGTACAACATAGTCAACTCTTAGGGTTCTAAAATAATGGTAGAACCAACATTAAATGAAATGTTTTAATGGTGCTTTGCATGGCTATGGCAGGTTTAGAAAATGGTTCTATTTAGAACCACATAGGTTTTCACTATCAGTACAAATCATAGAACCCCTTTTTGAATAGAGTGCACTGATGCCACAGCCATCCGTAAGTTGTGTAATAAACTAACAACTACTGTTGCTGTCATGCAAAGACCTTTGGAGATGCACAGCAACATTTGCATACATACTTTTCGAATGAGGCACTATGCAGGCAGCCAATCAGAACAGAGCTCATTTACATATATCTTAATGTCTTAAAGGCACAGTAACACAGCAGCCTGTTTGATTCTAAAAGGTAAAAAGACGTTAACCACTGCACAAATCAAGCTTTAATTCAACGACACTTCCTTCGGTCAGTCGCTTTTCACAGTAATATTAAAGTCCACTCTTTTCCCTGTCGTATTAAAGGTGGCCAAGCGATGGGGTCAGTGCAAGAACAAGCCCAAAATGAACTACGAGAAGCTGAGCCGAGGCCTGCGCTACTATTACCACAAGAACATCATCCACAAAACGGCCGGCAAGCGCTACGTCTACCGCTTCGTGTGCGATGTGCAGGGCATGCTGGGAAAGAGCGCACAGGAGGTCCTGACTAGCATGAACATCTCGCCGTCGAATGCAGGGTCACCGAGGTCAGCAGGTACCACGAAGTCAGAGGACACAGTGGACGTGTGGCCGCATTAGCGACGTCAGTCTCCGAAGGATTGAGTCGTGCGCCCAGGCCGAGGCTGAGGCCGATCTGTGGACATTGGGCTTCTGGGTGGATTGTTCTGAGGAGGCTCCTCGGTCCTGCTCATGGTGGGCTGGCGGGCGGTCTCTCGTACCTCCACTCGCCTGTATGGACGTAGGAATGCCCTGTCCTTTGACTCTGGACCTGCTGTACACTGTTAAAAGTATAAGATCCTTGAGGAACTTCTACCTTTAACAGTGTAGATGGGTCTTTTATGTATTTTGAGGAGGTCCATCTCCACCATGCATTCAAGCACTCCTCGGTCCTGCTCATGATGGACTGGCGGTCTCTGGTAGCTCACTGTAAGGAGGTAGAAAGTGCCTCCACTCGCCTGTATGGACGTAGGAATGGCCTGTCCTTGGACTCTGTGCTCTAAATAAGCAATGCAGTTCCACCGTTTTCAGCCCATTGTGTAAATGTCGTCAGCTACCTCCTATTTTGATTAAACCACTACGATGACGTGAACTGAGCTAATGTGTATTATTGTAAATAAATCAGTTTGTGTACAGCCTGGTGTTCCGTCCGTCATTCACACACATACACTCTCCGCAAAAAGGGGTCTGTATAGAGCTGAAATAGGGCTTCTTAGACTCACAGCAAAAGTGGAACCCTATTTTAGAGCTATAGCCTCTCTTACACCCTTCTTTGAGGGTTCTTTAGTAAAAGCAATGATCTACACAGTATTGACAAAAGTAGTGGGACACCTGCTCATTCATTGTTTCTTCCTAAATCAAGAGTAAGGGTGGAGTAACTGTCTCTACTGTGCAGAGAAGAAGACTTGCTACTAGATTTTGGAGGAGGAGCATTGCTGTGAGGATTTGATTGCATTTGCTCAGCAATATGAGCGTTAGTGAGGTCAGGATGTTGGATGATGATCACCACCCCACCTCATCATCCCCAACTCATCCCATCCAAAAGTGCTGGATGTAGCTCCTCCACCACCATCATTCCAGAGAACAAAGCTCTTCCACTGCTCCACAGCTCCTCAATGCCGGGGGGCTTTATACCCCTCTAGCCCACGCCTGGCATTATTAGGCAGCATGGAGCCAATAGGGTCATGTTGTTGATGTGCTCCAGAGGGTCCTATTCTATTGGCAGTACCTCTTCTCTACAGGGGCTAGACAGGCTGTGGGTGTCCACAAACATTTGGACATTGCAGTGTATGTAAAATCAGAACCAGTAAGGCTTACTTAGGATTGGGGGGAAAAATGTGTAGATGGTTCTAGATAGTACCCAAACAGGCTTCACTATTTCTACCATTTTCAACACGGATCATAACCCCCTTTTTTAGAATCTAGAATTGGGTTGTCATGGGTCTATACAGAACTGTTGCCTTTACTAAAAACCCTTGAAGAACCCCTTAAAAAGTTCTATATAGAACCATGACAACTCAATGATTTATTCAAATGCTCAGATGATTCTATGCTCTAAGCAAAATGGGTTCTATGTAGTACTGAAAAAGGGTTTTTTAACTTATGACAATTATGGAACCACTGTAGGTGCTAGACAGAACTTTTTTAGAAGGTTCTATATAGAGCTATAACAATTCAATGGACCATGCGATTGCTCAGACGGTTTCTGCCTGATTAAGGGTTCTTCAGATTGTTATTGTACCTATGTTTCTATTTTCTAAATAAATGGGTTCTCCGACTGGCTAAAGGGTTCTCTGAATTAAAAAAAAAAGGGTTCTATTGTTGCACAAAAAAGGGTTCCATTGTTATCAAATCAAGGAACCCCTTTTCAGTACTATATATAAGCTCTTTTGTTTGTACCAAACAAACGAACCAAACATTCAGTAAAGTACTGTCTACAGAAGGTTTCCCACCAATCCTAAGAACCCTTTAATCAGGCAAAGAACCATCTGAGCATGCACTCTTTAAAATGGGTTCCTGAAGGGTTCCTTAGTAAAGGCTACAGTTTTGTACAGACTCAAAGAACCATTGGGATATTTACATGGTACTTTAGGTTGTATATAGAACTTATTTTTTTGAAGAATGGGTTCAATATAGCACCAAAAAGGGTTCCACTATTGTCACTAGAGTTGAAGAACCCATTTTAAGTACTATACATAACCCCTTTGTTTAGAATATAGAACCATAGGTACAATAACGTACTGTCTTTAGAAGGCTTGCCACCAATCTGAAGAACCCTTAACCAGGCAAAGAACCGTCTAAACAATCATATGGTCCATAGAGTTGTTATAGCTCTACATAGAACCTTCTAAAAAAGTTCTATATAGCACCTAAAGGGGTTCCATAACTGTCATGACTCAAAAAACCTTTTTCAGTACTACATAGAACCCATTTTGCTTAGAGCGTAGAAGGTTCTATTACAAACACTGTGTTCCAAAATTTTCCCATCAATCCTTAGAACCATTTAACCAGGCACAGAACCATCTGAGCATTCAAATAGCCCATTGAGTTGCCATGGTTCTATACAGAACTTTTTTAAGGGGTTCTTCAAGGGTTCATCTTCTAAGGCAGCTTGTAACCTTTGTGGTGCTATATACACTCTTTAAAATGGGTTCTTCAAGTGTTCTTTAGTAAAGGCAGTGGTTCTATATAGACTTTTTAGGATTTTAATACTTGTAGACAGTTATGCATAGAACGTGTTTATTGGGGGTTCTATTTTAGCACCAAAAGGGGTCAAATGGTTCTCCTTTTTTAAACAAACACAGAACCTAAAGGGTTCTCCAATTGAGTCAAAAAATAATAAGTAATAAGTTCTAAATTGATTCCCATTTGGCCTAAAACGTAGAACCAAAGATTCAGTTAAGTTTACAGAAGATTTCCCAGCAATCTAAAGAACCCTTTAACCAGGCAAAGAACCGTCATACCACTCAAGTGGTCCACTCAGTTCTCATGGTTCTGTACAGAACCATTCAAAATAAAGGTCACCAAAAAGGGTTTCGCCATTTTTTCAGCACTACTGTACCTAGAACTCCTTTTTCTAGAAGGTTCTTCAACCACTAGAGGCGTGGCCTTTATTTTGAGGTCAACAGAAGGAGGAAGTGGTTCTGACCTACTAATGTTTCCTTTACCGTCCTAATATTAACGATACCATTAAAGGTTCCTCCTCTACTGCCATAAGAACCATTTCTGGTTCTACTGTACTGCACCTTAAAACCTTCTACATGTCCAAATGTTTGTGGACACCCCTTCTAATGAATGCATTCAGGTACTTGGCATCCAAGTTGCACACACACAACTTATCTAGTCCCTGTAGAGAAGAAAGCATACTGCCAATAGAATAGGACCATCTGCAGGAGCATGTACCATGCTGCCTAATGCCAAGCGTCGGCTAGAGTGGGGGTGTAAAGACCCCCAGCATTGGGGGGTGGAGCTCCATCCAGTACTTTTGGGAGGTGAGCTCATGTGGCTGAATGCAATCAAATCCAGCAAGCCTTCTTCCCAGAGACAGAGAAAGGTGTCCCAATACTTTTGTCCAAATCAGCGTGTCCTGTGTCCCGTGGCTGCTGTCGAACCCTCACCCAGTAGTGGATCATACAAGGGTGGTTGAGCCTCTGTTGCCTCCATCTGCACCACCCACTCGCTCTCTCTCTCTCACACACACACACACACACACACACACACACACACACACACACACACACACTCACTCAGGCACAGGCAACGAGGGAAAGAAAGAAGGAAGAAGAAGGGCAGGGAGGTAGAGAAGTGGGTCTTGCGCGAGAACCCCGTGGCCGAACATGGAGAAGAAGACCACCAAGGACCACCTGGTGGACGCTCTGGACGACCTGGGCAGCGAGAACCTGAAGAAGTTCAAGAGCAAGCTGTGCGATCGGAAAGAGGAGCCTCGATTGCGCCGCAGCGCCGTGGAGAAGGTGCAGTACACCGTGGACCTGGCGGACCTTCTCACCAGCACCTTCACCGTGAAGAAGGCGGTGCCGGTCGCAGTCGAGGTGCTGAGGGCTATCGGTTGCCACCAGGTCGCTGAGGACCTGGACCAGGCGACTGAATGCAGTGAGTGGGAGCTCCAGTGGGTCCACATGGTTCCAGTTTCACTACAGCGTTTTAGGGAGGTGGACGTGGCTTGGGACGTTTGCTAGACGTTGTCTGGACGTTTTATTTACGAAGAAACTCGATTTGGTGCCATTTTTTCAGCTTGCTTTTGGAATTGTCCGTTCCACCTTAAATGGTGCAGCAGTTACATTCTGGCGCCTCAGGCGCCAGAATGTAACTGCTGCACCATTTAAGGTGGAACGGACAATTCCAAAACCAAGCCACCTTGAACCTCGTCTTTTGAACCTTTTCTCTCCAGACATCGATCCAAACGTTCCATAAACGTTCACATGAGCCTCTACTAACATCATTTCAATCCAAGACGTTTCTACTCAACCTGGAACTGGTTTTCCAGGCCAGAAACAGACTTCCTTAATGTAAAAGTGAAAGTGCATTTTGGCTTCCTTATACAGGTTTCCTACATAGGTTTAAAGAAGTCAACATAGTGGTTCTTTAAGGACCCAACCATGGTTCTTCAATGGCATTGCTCAAAGAACCCTATGTAGCACCTTTATTAATAAGAGTGCACAACATTAGCTTGGGCAGCTGGGGTCGCGTAGTGGATAACCACACCACCTTGCCAGTGGCACGTCCCAATTGCGTAGAATTTAGAGTGTGTACTATGTAGAATAGATAAACGTGTCAACGTTGGGTCTACGAAGAATCCACAATGCGGTCTGTTGAGTTGAGTGTGGTGTTGATAGGCCCTGGCTGTGTCCCAATTGCACACTACACACTACTTCTATACTATAAAGTATGGACTATATAGTAATAATCTTAGCGGCACTTGGTTCCAAGTACACATCATGGATATTTTTTTAGCTATATTACATACTACGTAGTCAAATACTAGTTAGTATAAGTTAATTAGCATTAGCATTAGCGCCCACTATTGTCCCACAGTGCAGTGCGGAAAGGAAAGGGAGGAGCTAGTGACAGAAATGGTGGATAACGATGTAACGAAGTACAGTGGCGAGGGCAGCAGGATCTCTAGCAGTGACCAGTGTTGGCATAGCAACGCTTCGTCACTTCCTGTTAGTACAATAGGGGTTAGTATGTTGATGTTCAGTGTACTAACCTGCCAAGCCTGTGCTGTTTGGATTAGTATGTACCCTATATTGTAGTATTAGTGCGTAGTGTGCGTTTGGGCCGCAGCCTCGGGTTCAGCCAGGTCAGCGCGTCACTCTGAACCAATAGGAGTCTCTAAAACTCTGGTTCCAGATAGTCTAGTGAACAGAACTGATAAAGAGATCAGGGCCCTCACACTCTTCATTGGGCCGGGTCTGATAAGCACAGATTACAAGGCTCAGGGTAAATGGCTGGGGATAGCTTACTGCTAGCTGGATAAACAGAACCGCAGTCAGTTAGCACTTTTGCTATGTTGACGTGTGGAACTTTAGTAGGGGATCACTCATATGGTCTTACAGAGCTGATACTGATTATCAGTAATTGGTATTTTTGAGGTACTTGAGTAACAACCCTGCTGAAATCCTGGTCTGGTGCTAATGTGATACTGGTTGACCAGATCACCAGTGTTCAAAACACATATATTGCTGGTTTATGCTGGTCCAGTGCTGGTGTGGAGCTGGTTGACCAGCATACCAGTGTTCAAAACATAACATATGCTGGTTTATACTGGTTTATACTGGTCTGGCACTGGTGTGAAGCTGGTTAACCAGCATACCAGTGTTCAAAACACAACATATGTTGGTTTATACTGGTCTAAACTGGTTTATACTGGTCTGGCACTGGTGTACAGCTGGTTGACCAGCATACCAGTGTTCAAAACATAACATATGCTGGTTTATACTGGTATAAACTGATTTATACTGGTCTGGTGTTGGTGTGGAGCTGGTTGACCAGCATACCAGTGTTCAAAACATAACATATGCTGGTTTATACTGGTATAAACTGGTTTATACTGGTCTGGTGTTGGTGTGGAGCTGGTTGACCAGCATACCAGTGTTCAAAACATAACATATGCTGCTTTATACTGGTCTAAACTGGTTTATATCATTTACTGGTTTCAGAGACTGGATTTGGAAGCAGGCCATGTCCACCCCGTCACGCAGTGACGACTAACATTCTCAGAGTAAACGTCATTTACTGAGGAAACCCAACGGCCTTGAGAACAGGAAGCGTAGCAGCGTGCTTTGCAGAAAGTCCTCCACCCAGCTGCAGACCACCCCCCTCCCCTCCACTCCCCCCGTCACACGCTCAGTTAAATAATGACACAGAAAAATAAAATAGGTTGAGGTGTGAAAGTCAGGTTTTGGGTATGAAATTAGAACTACTGAGAACTGAACACTGGTATCCTGGTCAACTGGTACCACACCACAAACCAGACCAGCAGAAACCAGAATACACTGTTTTTTGAACACTGGTATGCTGGTCAGCCAGTACAATACCAGAACCAGACCAGCAGAAACCAAAATACACTGTTTTTTGAACACCGGTATACTGGTCAACCAGTACAATACCAGAACCAGACCAGCAGAAACCAGTATATACTGCGTTTTGAACACTGGTATGCTGGTCAGCCAGTACAATACCAGAACCAGACCAGCAGAAACCAGTATATACTGCGTTTTGAACACTGGTATGCTGGTCAGCCTGTACAATACCAGAACCAGACCAGCAGAAACCAGTATATACTGCGTTTTGAACACTGGTATGCTGGTCAGCCTGTACAATACCAGAACCAGACCAGCAGAAACCAGTATATACTGCGTTTTGAACACTGGTATGCTGGTCAGCCTGTACAATACCAGAACCAGACCAGCAGAAACCAGTATATACTGCGTTTTGAACACCGGTATGCTGGTCAGCCAACTCCACATCAGCATGAACCAGTATATGCTGTGTTTTAAACGCTGGTATACTGGTCAACCAGTACAATACCAGAACCAGACCAGCAGAAACCAGTATATACTGCGTTTTGAACACTGGTATGCTGGTCAGCCAGTACAATACCAGAACCAGACCAGCAGAAACCAGTATATACTGCGTTTTGAACACTGGTATGCTGGTCAGCCTGTACAATACCAGAACCAGACCAGCAGAAACCAGTATATACTGCGTTTTGAACACTGGTATGCTGGTCAGCCTGTACAATACCAGAACCAGACCAGCAGAAACCAGTATATACTGCGTTTTGAACACCGGTATGCTGGTCAGCCAACTCCACATCAGCATGAACCAGTATATGCTGTGTTTTAAACGCTGGTATACTGGTCAACCAGTACCACACCAGCACCAGACCAGCATAAACCAGTATATTCTGCATTTTGAACACTGGTATACTGGTTAACCAGTACAACACCAGTACCAGACCAGCATGAACCAGTACTGAGCACTGGTATACTGGGCAACCATCATATGCTGATTTGTACTGGTCCAATGTTGGTGTGGTCTCGGTTGACCAGTATGACCAGTTGACCAGTGTTTAAAACACAGCATATACTGGTTTCCGCTGGTCTGATTCGGGAAGGGTACTGGTTGACCGGCATACCAGTGTACCATACCCAAACCAGACCAGCATAGACCAGTATATGCTGTGTTTTTGAAGCTGGTCAACTTAAGATGTGCCTCAACAGACCCAACAACAACCTCTTTACCTACAGGCCTATTCTTCACTTCCCCCTGTGAGAGTAGTCGTGGGGTCTAAAGGGTTAAACCTGTTGTGATGTAAACTGCAGTGGGGGGTGGGGGGGGGGGGTGCTACAGTAGACACCAACGATGGATATGGTTAGCTTCTGTCCTAACTGGTCTGTCCTGTCTACTTTTAGGCTGCCCTGCACCCCAGCCTCAGATGGGGGACAACACCGTACCCACTCCACAGGGGTCAGGAGGGACCCCGGGGCCTCCGGCACGTGGTTACGACCAACCCGACACTTCTTCTGTGCTAATTCCCAGCACCCCGCAGTTCAAACAGGCCATTATCAGTGAAAAGGGACGGGAGGTCAGTGAGTGTCGTAGTGTGACAGAGTGAAACACAGCCAGTGTCCAAATACTTTTCTGAAGCGAGGTGAAGATTTTACACAGGATGCCTGTTTTAACAGTGATCACATGACTTACCAGCTTTCTGACTTTCTGACATTATTTAAAGCTGGCAGTTGTTCTAGTCCCTGTAAGTGTGTAAAGATTACTCGTAGCTCTCTCTTTTCTCTGTGGCAGTGCTGCCTCAGCATTTAGAGCACTGAGCTATTGATGACAGGGTTGTGGGATCGATACCCGGGCTCAGTAAGCTGAATCTGCTAGGACCTTGAGCAAGGCCCTTCACCCTCCCTGCTTCCTGGGCACTGCAGTGATGGCTGCTCACCGCTCCGGGCGTGTGTGTTCACTGTGTGTGTTTGATCATTAGTGTGTGTGTGTGTGTGTGTGTGTGTTCACTACACTGATGGGTTAAAGGTGTTTTTAAAGGTTTTTTGGACAAATTCAGTCAATTATTCTCCGTAATGTGAATCTGCAGTTGTTCAAAATTTTATGATGAACGGACCAATAGAAATGCTCCAAAATGACCTGAATCAAATACTTTAACAATAATGTTGAAAGTTACGTTTAAAAGCACAACATTTTTGCGTGACAGGATTAATATGCAAATTTTAATTTGCAGCAAAACCTGCATCTCTGTACTGAACACATCATTTTATTATTAACAAACTTAAACGCCTCCTCCTGGACCCTCAAGCCCCTCAAATAATCCTCCACTTCTCAGTCCCCCACCTTCCCCCCGGTCTTCTTCCATTCTTCTAACATTCACCACACCAACGGGGGGTCCGGGTTCATGCGCAGACCACAGGAAGCCCACACAGACTCCAAGCCAAAAATATTGGGAGTCCACCCTCCCGTGTCAGCTCAGGGCTCGGTCAACACTATCAAATAAAGCTTTAGAGTTTATCTGATCTGCTGTATATATATATATATATATAATCACTGTTAACTTTCAAGGGAAGTGTAAAAGATTCAGCTAATTTTGGTCCATTCGTCCTAAAATTCTGATACAATATAATATATAATAATACATAATATAATATAAACAATAACTGCAGATTCACATTATGGAGAAAAGTGATGAGATATGGGGACGAGATATTTATAAATTTTTAAATATAAAACTATATTATTTAGTATCCACAAATATTTAGTAACTCTTATGAAATTGTTCAGTAAATTAGAATTATTAACTAAACAGTATGAATTATTCAGTAAACATCATGAACTATTCAGTATTTACTATGAAATATTCAGTATTAATTATTCAGTAATTACTGTTATTAATTATTCAGTATCCACTATGAATTGTTTCGAAACTACTCTGAATGATTTAGAGTTGGTGTGGTGCAACAGATAAAACCACTACCTGCCAGTGAGCTACCACACCATGTGGGAGACCAGGGTTCGATTCCCAGTCTGGGTGGCTATGCTGTGCTACACCAATAAGAGTTCCTGGGCAAGACTCCTAACACTACATTGGCCCACCTCTGTAATTCTAGTCACCTTGTAAGTCGCTCTGGATAAGAGCGTCAACTAAATGCCGTAAATGTAAATGTAATTTAATATCCAGTATGAATTATTCAATATCTAATTTGAACTATGCAGTATGAATTATTCAGTATCCACTATAAATTATCCAGTATGAATTATTTAGTATCTATTATGAATAATTTAGTATCTATTATGAATTATTCAGTATACACTTTGAATTATCCAGTATTAATTATGAATTATTCAGTATCAACTATGAATTGTTCAGTATTCACTTTGAATGATCTAGTATGACTTATTTAGTATCTATTATGAATTATTCTGTATCTATTATGAATTATTTAGTATCTATTATGAATTATTTAGTATCTGTTATGAATTATTCTGTATCTATTATGAATTATTTAGTATCTATTATGAATTGTTCTATATCTATTATGAATTATTTAGTATCTATTATGAATTGTTCTGTATCTATTATTAATTATTTACAATCTATTATGAATGATTTAGTATCTATTATGAATTATTCAGTATCCACTCAGTATCAAATATTTACTGATGTTTGTAAATTGTGTTGTGTCACATTTCCTCAGATTTATCAAGTGCTAGAAAAGGGTGTGAGAAAGCGTCTGGCTCTGCTGATCAACAACGTAGACTTCAAATGTAAGAATATGAAAAGGAACGGAGCCCAGAAAGACAAGGAGTACATGGAGAAGCTGCTGAGAGGCCTGGGGTACGACGTAGTGGCACACACCAACCTCTCCGGCCAGGTGAGTCAACAGCGCAAAGCTGTGTTCATCTGTAGGAGACACAGAGTGACCGGGATAAGGGTCTGTTCAACTGTAGAAATTTGATCATGATCTGTGAGTTCTGATGGATTCCAGCATAGTCTACAATTTGGTTTAGGTTTAATGGTTTAGCTGGTCTACCAGCTCTTCCAGTTTAGGCAATCAGTATAACTGAGCCTGCTGACCAGCATCACCAAGCTGGGCAACCATCATAAGCATCATAAGTCAAGTGCTTGACCATCATAACCATGCTGATTGACCACCTTGACTAGCATGACCACACGGGTTGACCAGCATCACTAAGCTGGTTGACCGGCATGGCCATCCTGGTCAAGAGTATAAAGTATAAAGTATGTTTCGCCGTGGATGACCAGCTTTTTGACCCCAGCTTTGACCACCTGAGTTACCAGTTTGGACTGTGGTGTGTTTCAAGATCATTGCTACCAGTAATAAACTCAGACTGGTTGTTTTTTCAGGAAATGGACGAGGCGATTAGAAGCTTTGCTGGACGTAGCGAGCATGCAGAATCAGACAGCACCTTCGTGGTCATTATGTCTCATGGGAAAAGAGACGCCATTTTGGGGGTCCATTATGGACCAGACAATGACAAGGATTTCCTTCCTGTGGACAATATCTACACACACCTGAACACAGCGAACTGCCCGGCTCTGCGCGACAAACCCAAGGTTATTCTGATTCAGGCCTGCAGAGGAGGTAATTGTACCGCATCTCTGTCAAAAGTAGCAAGTCCAGGTCCAGAAAGTGAAAATCCACCCCAGGGTTTTGGTCCAACCGCCTCTATGGCTCTGCTGCAGGTCTAGAAAGTAAAAATCCACCCCAGGATTTTGTCCCAACTGCCTCTATGGCTCTGCTGCAGGTCTAGAAAGTGAAAATCCACCCCAGGATTTTGGTCCAACCGCCTCTATGGCTCTGCTGCAGGTCTAGAAAGTGAAAATCCACCCCAGGATTTTGGTCCAACTGCCTCTATGGCTCTGCTGCAGGCCCAGAAAGTGAAAGTCCACCCCAGGATTTTGTCCCAACTGCCTCTATGGCTCTGCTGCAGGTCTAGAAAGTGAAAATCCACCCCAGGGTTTGGGTCCAACCGCCTCTATGGCTCTGCTGCAGGTCTAGAAAGTGAAAATCCACCACAGGGTTTGGGTCCAACTGCCTCTATGGCTCTGCTGCAGGTCTAGAAAGTGAAAATCCACCCCAGGGTTTGGGTCCAACTGCCTCTATGGCTCTGCTGCAGGTCTAGAAAGTGAAAATCCACCCCAGGGTTTGGGTCCAACTGCCTCTATGGCTCTGGTCCCGAAAGTAGAAATCCACCCCAGGATTTTGTTCCCATTGCCTGTATGGCTCTGCTGCCGGTCCAGAAAGTACAAATCCTGGGGTGGATGTTTCCTGTCTGGATCTGGATTTGTCACCCAGGCAGTTGGAGCAAAATTCCAAAGTGGATTTGTACTTTCTGGACATGCAGCAGAGCCATACAGGCGGTTTGAGGAAAGTCCTGGGGTAAATTTCTACTTTCTGGACCTAAATTTGCCACCTGTGGTCTGATTGTCTTTCAAATCGTGTACTGACTTTAATCCGCTGACCCATGCTGTGTTGGAGAAGCTTTAAATCCTATTAATTGTTATGATAAACTGTCCTGTGTAATCAGACATCTACTCATTTTGAGGTTTTTATAGAAATATTCTAAAATTAATTAACTAATTTTTAACAAATTTTTATTTGTTTTAGGATTTTAATCTACTAAAAGCGTTCTTATTCCTTTGGCAGATAATCCTGTTAAACAATCATAATCTTAATATTGACTAAAATAATCGTAATGATGCTGCCTGACTGTAATCAACCTGCCCTGACCTGCAACCTCCCAAAAACAGAGCCAACACTTAGACAGTAGCGCCACCCTGACCTTCAGTCTCTCATTAGCTTGAATGGGATTTTTGCTGCTGTACTGAGAAGCTTGTCCATTGCCATCCACTCTGAATGTGTTCAGGTGAGGACGGCAGCACGTGGGTAGCAGACAGTGGCCCAGACGAGCAGTGGAACATGGAGAGCGACACGTTTGAGCACAAGGAGAAGGATTTCATCTCCCTGCTGTCCTGCACACCTGGTCAGTAAACCTCCCCACCTGACCTTAGGTTCATGCGTTTGTTGGTACTGACCCACCCAAGGGTCTCCGGGGACCAGCTTAGTGTGCCACTGCCCAAAAGAACCATGTTATAGTAATGAGAGGTTTCTTCTTTGGAAGGAACTGTGTATGATGTGGAGGTACGTTAAAGTTTCAAATGGTTCTTCACATGCTCACGGCAGTTGAAGAGTTTTTAAGGGAACCAGACATGGTTCTAAGGACCTTTTTTGCACCTGTTTATTAAGACAGCCTATCGTGGACCTAACGTGGTCCTGAAACCACCTAAAAATAGTCTAGAACTGTGATATTCAACTCTGCTGCACTGTACATCCCAACCAAGAACCATATAGAACCCTTGCTTTGTAGGACTCTGAGATGTTAAGTATCAAAGGGTTTAATATTAAAGAGGTAAAGGTTCCATACCCATAATAAGGGTTTTCTAGAGCTGCACTTCCAAGCCAAGAACCATGTGGAACCCTTCCTTTTCAAACCTCATCAGATCTAATGTCTCACAGTCTTAAGAATGAAGGTTCCTAAATGGTTCTTGGCTTGGACATGCAGTTCTAGGACAACTCTTTAATGGTTATCAAACCTTGACCTTATGCCCAAAGGTTCTATCACCCTCCCTATTTTCCTAGAACCTATGTTTGAGTGTGAGATGTTGGGATGATAGGGTTTAATATTAAAGAACCTTAGCATAAGGTCAAGGTTCTATACCCAATTAAAGAATTTTCTTAGAACTGCATGTCCAAGCCATCTAGAACCACATAGAACCCTACCTTTTCAAACCCTATCAGATCTAATGTCTCACAGTTTTAGGAATGAGGGTTTCTAAAGGGTTCTTGTCTTGGACATGCAGTTCTAGGACAACTCTCTGACCTTATGCCTAAAGGTTCTATCCCCCTCCCTATTTTTCCTAGAACTCTATTCAAATCTTTATTTTTCCTAGAACCTATGTTTAAGTGTGAGATGTTGGGATGATAGGGTTACATATTATAGAACATTAGCATAAGGTCAAGGTTCTATACCCAATTAAAGAGTTTTCTTAGAACTGCATGTCCAAGCCATATAGAACCCTTCCCTTTGCTTAAAGGTTCTATCCCGTTCCTTATTTTTCCTAGAACTCTATTGTTGTGTATGTACAGTTTAGGAACCTACGTTCCAGAGTGAGATGTTGGGTGTGATAGGGTTAACCTCACCTCATAGAGTACGACGCTGGTTTGTACAGTGGTTGATCTTTAACCAGCCGTGGCCGTGAGCTCACGGTTCTTGTCTGGGTTCTGTTTTTTATGACGTGCCATAAATCTTATTCCCCTTTTCCGCAGATACCAAATCTTACAGACACAAATTGAAAGGGTCACTGTTCATTGGATTCCTGGTGCAGGTCTTCAACGCTAGAGCACATCAGGACCACGTTGAGGAACTGTTCCGACAGGCAAGTTCATCCCAGAGCAAAGCTATTATAGAGAATACGGTTCTAAAGCCGTTTCCTGTAGCAGTCTGATGTGTCCCTTATTCCTGCTGCAGGTTATGAGGTGTTTCGAGGACTTTGGCATGCTGAAGCAGATGGTGTGTAAGGACCGCACCACTCTGCTGAAGAACTTCTACCTCTTCCCTGGACTCTGAAGCTCCTCGAGTGGGACTCAATGCTCTGTAAACTGCGCTTACTCCTCCACCCTTAAAGCTCCTCTAACTTCTAAGGTGTTTGTCCAGAATCTAGAATCGGCCAGCATCTATCTATTGATTGTAGATTTTATCTCAGGTGTCATAAATGAATTCTTTTGTCTGTCGAAATCCAGTTGAATTGCTGGAGAGAAAATAAAATGGATATTTTATATAGTTAAACTGGTTTCCAGTTGAATGTACGTTTGGTCATCTTTTCGTATTCCCATAGCAAAGCTGTTCAATACCAATTTCCCCACCAATCAGACAGACATTTCTCCAGATTCCCTCACTTCTGTATCATAAAGTGTTTGATTAATAACTTTTTTATCCCCTTTTTTTATCCCTTAGAATTAAACGTAAAAGTATTTGGACACCTCTTAATCACTTAATCATGTGTCTGATTCAGTCCCATCACCACAGGTGTATAAAATCAAGCCTCTAGCCCTGCAGTCTACCTTTCTTCCACACATTAGTGAAAGAACGGGAGGTTCTAAAGAGCTCACTGAACTCCAGCGTGGTTCTGTATGCATCCTATGGGGTTAGAATAGGATGTCCTAAAAGCTTCAGTAGGTGGGATCTGTGGGTGTCCCAATACTTTTGTCCATATGGTCCTTATGTTAATAAGCTCTTCATTTTTTATGTAGCTTTTCAACAGGATTTTAAAACCAATAAATGAATATTTTGGGGAAGTGTTTACTGAGATGGAATTGGTGACAGTCTACGGCCAGTGTTTGTTAGCTAAGTTAGCCTAGCATCTTCCGTTGTAAACTAAAGAAGCACAAATCAGAAATCATGACATGTTTTGGTTGACTGATTGAATCTGGGCTGGTGATGGGTGTCTGATGCTAATTTGCGTCTAATCCTTTGTGATTCGTTTTTTAATATAAATTAACATATACATTTAAAAATATATATAATTAAACATGTTAAATATTTGTTGACATTTATTTTAATTATCAGAGTTTCTTATTTTTTTAGATTAGTTTTTATTTATATTTGTAAGTAATAAACAAATCAAATTTGTAATATTTTTTATTCAAAAGATATTTATAAAAATATTTTATATTCTCTATAAAAAATGTACAGCTTTTATTTTATGTAAAAGGAGCGTGACTTTTTAATAGATATGTATCAAATCTAATAATAATAATAATTATTATTATTATTATTAGGAGTAACTATTAGGAACACTATACCACTGGTTTGGGCCTCCATTCAGCCTCCATTCGATTAGTTTTTATTTATATTTATAATCTTTTTTATGTTCATTTTTTATGTTTTATTCTGAAGATATTTATAAAAAATATTTTATATTCTCCAAAAAAAATTAACAGCTTTTATTTTTTTATAGATATATATCAAATTTAATAATAATAATAATAATAATAATAATAATAATAATTAGTAACTATTAGGAACACTACACCACTGGTTTGGGCTTACATTCAGCCTCCATTCTTCATGACATGGATTCCACAAGAAGTTGAGTATTGTGGTCTCCAGACTGACTTCTGTACTCTGTAGTACCTAAGCGTAGAGGGGTCTTCTGGATCCTAGCCGATACAAACTAGCTGAGGGCCACAGTGGCACTGAGAAACTCCCCCACAACCCTGGAAGGAACCACGACTTACAGGAGGGACCCATCCTCCTCTGATCAGAACTATTTATTACATTTACATTTACATTTACGGCATTTAGCAGACGCTCTTATCCAGAGCGACTTACAAAGTGCTTTGCTATTTACCCAAGAAAAAGCCTTAGCTAGTTAGAATAGACTAATAGCTAGTTAGAATAGACTAATAGACTATTAATTAATTATTATTAATTATTATTATTGATGAAATCACATTGATAAAGAACTGCTCAGGTGGGCAACATAATCATAATATCACAATAATCACAATAATTTAGTATAACTAATATAGTTAACATAGTTACTAACATAGTTATTAGGCAGGTAGCAGTGGCAGGAGGGTGGGCAGCTGGTTTGACACGGGTGGCAGTCTTTATCAGGTCAGGCCGGATGAGTGGGTGGTCTTTTATGTGGAGAAGGTAAGGAGATCAGAGAATGTTGAGCAGTATCAGAGTGTGTCTGACGACTCCAGCAGGTCTGACTATAACAGTCTAATTAAAAGGAGAGAGCCAGAAGGTAACACAGACACGGGAGCTCCCTGAAACACTAGCGTCCATCTGCTAGTGATGGCGTGTAAGCAGCGAGACGACAGCTCCAGCATCTCAGTGTACTACAATTCCCTGTGTCCTCGAACCCCTGGACCTGCAGCCCTTATCTAAGAAACATTAATTACCAAAAGCTGAACTAAACAGATGAGTTTCAGCCTAGATTTAAAGACTGAGACTGAGTCTGAGTCCCCAACATTATCTGGAAGGATCAGGCTTTTCCCAGATGCTGGATCGTACTGAGATCTGTGGAACTTGGAGACTTAAGGATTGCTGGTTGAAAAGGGGGCAACTCTTGGTTCCAACAGCGAGAATTCTGAGTCACTCGGTAGCACACCTGGAGGAACAGCAGCATGTCCAAAAGTATCCAGACACCATTTCCAAACAGTGAATTCAGCGTCATAATTAAAAGTTAAAACAGACTCGATCAGAGTGGAGGTTTGCTGTGAAATGCTCGGTTCTAGATAACCTCCCCACTGTCAGAGCTGGAGTTCTACAGTGGAGGTTCTAGATAAGCTCCCCCAGTCAGAGCTGTGGTTCTACAGTGGAGGTGAAGGGCAGCAGACGTCTGAAGCTCTAATAAAAGCTCCTCACAGAAAGTTCTTCACCTAATGGTGATGAAGACGCTGCCTGATGCCTGAGACACGGTTCTACCAGAGTTCTAAGAAGAGCTCGGCTCTAGAACCTGCTTTTAAAATCAGATCATTAAAATGGTGGAGGGATACATGCTGCAGGGTGTAGTGCGGCTACAGAAAGTAGTCCCTAAAGAGAACTGCATTAGTTCAGATTCTCTATTCACTATTTTACCACCACCTTCATCATCATCATCATCATCATCATTCCATATAAAACTCGTGTAGCTGCACTGGTGGGTTTGGATAGGAGATAAATTATGGGCTGTATCTGTGTTGTAGTCATGGCGACAGAGTTTCCCTTTTTCAGATCCCTGCTCCCTCAGACAGTTGCAGAAGCACGTGGTAATGCAGGCTTACACACTTCCTACACAGGTGTGTTGTGCGCATGCGCACTGCAGTGCCTGTACACCTACCCAGCAGCAGCAGTGACGTCAGGCTGTAAGCGGGTGTGTTTCCTCATTTCCCGTAGTTCTCGATCTCGCGCTCGCGCTGCCCTGAACCATGTCCAAGTCCGTGTGGGACATCCTGCTCGAGGCTCTGGAGGATCTGGACTCGGAGCAGTTTAAGAAGTTCACCGCTAAGCTGACCGACTCCGGGCTGCAGCCGCGCGTGCGGAGGGGCGCCGTGGAGGGGAAGGACCGCGGAGACGTCGCGCGCCTTCTCATTGAAACGTACACGGAGAAGCGCGCGCTGGAGATCACCGCGCAGCTGCTGAGGACCATCGGTGCCAATCAGATAGCGGAGGATCTAGAACAGGAGGCTGCAGGTGAGGAGGAGGGGGAGGAGAGGGGGGGGGGTCTTTATTGATCACCTTTATTAACGTTATATACTATATATAAACATAATGAACCTTATTAACTTTATATACTATATATAAACATCATTACCCTAATTAACGTTATATTCTATAAATAAACATCATTACCCTAATTAACTTTATATACTATATATAAAAACATCATTACCCTAGTTAACTGTATATACTATATATAAACATCATTAACCTTATTAACGTTATATACTATATATAAACATCATTACCCTAATTAACGTTATATTCTATAAATAAACATCATCACCCTAATTAACTTTATATACTATATATAAACATCATTACCCTAATTAACTTTATATACTATATATAAACATCATTAACTATATATAATATATAAACAATATACCTGATTAATATACATCATTAACTATATATAAACATAATGAACCTTATTAACGTTATATACTATATATAAACATAATGAACCTTATTAACGTTATATACTATATATAAACATCATTACCCTAATTAACGTTATATTCTATAAATAAACATCATTACCCTAATTAACTTTATATACTATATATAAACATCATTAACCTTATTAACGTTATATACTATATATAAACATCACTAAACTTATTAACGTTATATACTATATATAAACATCACTAAACTTATTAACGTTATATACTATATATAAACATCACTAACCTTATTAACATTATATACTATATATAAACATCACTAAACTTATTAACGTTATATACTATATATAAACATCATTACCCTAATTAACTTTATATACTATATATAAACATCATTAACCTTATTAACGTTATATACTATATATAAACATCACTAAACTTATTAACGTTATATACTATATATAAACATCACTAACCTTATTAACGTTATATACTATATATAAACATCACTAACCTTATTAACATTATATACTATATATAAACATCACTACCCTAATTAACGTTATTTACTATATATAAACATCACTAACCTTATTAACGTTATATACTATATATAAACATCATTACCCTAATTAACGTTATATACTATATATAAACATCACTAACCTTATTAACATTATATACTATATATAAACATCACTAACCTTATTAACGTTACATACTATATATAAACATAATTAACCTTATTAATGTTATATTCTATAAATAAACATCATTACCCTAATTAACTTTATATACTATATATAAACATCATTACCCTAATTAACGTTATATACTATAAATAAACATCATTACCCTAATTAACGTTATATACTATATATAAACATCATTACCCTCATTAACGTTATATACTATATATAAACATCATTAACCTTATTAACATTATATACTATATATAAACATCACTAACCTTATTAACGTTATATACTATATATAAACATCAATTATTCTGAATTATTCTGGCCTTAAAGAAATATATCTGTATATGGATTAGCTGTGTGCTGGCTGAAAGACACCCTATTTAGGCACCCTAAATAGACCCTATTCAGGCACGCCCTTAATACACCCTAACACCCTATTTAAGCACCCAAAATAGACCCTAACATCCTAAATACACCCTATTTAGGCTCCCCAAACATACCCTTACACTCTGTTTAAACACCCTAACACTCTATTTTGGCATCCTAAATACACCCTAACTACACCATATTTAGGCACCATAAATACACCCTAACGCTCTATTTACACCATGTTTAGACACCCTAACACCCTATATGGCATTCTTAATACACCCTATTACACCCTAATACATATTTACACCCTATTAAGGCACGGTTAATGCAGTTGTAATGCAGGTTTCTGTAGACTGTATACAAACCGAGTGTTGCTGTGATGTCAAACATCCTGGTATCAACAAAATTCCAGCTTTACATAATGAGGAAAAACATCAGTGTAAAAAATGGATTCCAAGTTATTTGGGATCATTTCTATTGGTCCATTCATCAAGAAATTTAGCAGTCTGGTTACCAAGCTAATCTCTGTCCTAATGTCGTTGTTCTCAGATTTCGTTCGCCAAGCGCCTCAACCTGAACCTCCACTTCAATCTGACGTTACCACAGACCCTGAAATTCCTTCTGCAGGGGATTCTCCAACCCTTCCACCCAACCCCAACTCTGCTCTCATTCACTGCACCCCCCAGTTCAAGGAGAACGTCCTCAGAGAAAAAGGAAAGGAGGTAGGAATCTGACTTTACAGTGGAGGTGAATGGAAGCAGGCGTCGGTCGCCATGACTACAACAACACAGATACAGCCCATAATTTATCTCCTATCCAAACCCACCAGTGGGTTATATGGAATGACGATGATGATGATGATGAAGGTAAAATAGTGAATAGAGAATCTGAACTAATCCAGTTCTCTTTAGGGACTACTTTCTGTAGCTGCACTACACCCTGCAGCATGTATCCCTCCACCATTTTAATGATCTGATTTTAAAAGCAGGTTCTAGAGCCGAACTCTTCTCAGAACTCTGGTAGAACCGTGTCTCAGGCATCAGGCAGCGTCTTCATCACCATTAGGTGAAGAACTTTCTGTGAGGAGCTTTTATTATTAGAGCTTCAGACGTCTGCTTCCCTTCACCTCCACTGTAGAACTCCAGCTCTGACTGGGGGAGCTTATCTAGAACCTCCACTGTAGAACTCCAGCTCTGACTGGGGGAGCTTATCTAGAACCGAGCGCTTCACAGCAAACTCACCATCTCATTCAGTTATTTGTGCAAAGGGGGTTAAAAAATTGCTAAAATAAGCTGTTTTAAGGGGTTAATTAGTTTTTATTTGGGGTGTAAAGTTCTTTCTTATGCGGAGGTTCTTTAAACTCCAAAAAATAAAAAAGGTTCCTTGGTGGAACCACTCCAAAGCCCCCTTATTTTGAAGCATGTATTAAAGTCCACCCACTGAAGGACAACATGGGGTGTCAGAAACAGGACAATGAACTAATATATATATGTATATGTATGTATATATTTCCTCAGATTTACCATGTTCTAGATAAGGGTACAAGGAAGCGCTTGGCTCTGCTCATCAACAACGTGGAGTTTGACAACGCTAATTTGAGAAGGAATGGAGCTCAGATAGACGAGGAGAACATGGAGACACTGCTGAGAGGTCTGGGCTATGATGTAGTAAAGCACACCAACCTCTCTGGCCGGGTGAGTCAACAACATGGAGACTAATGCTAAGATGTTTAACAACTTCCACCAATCAGGCATAAGATAGGAGTCACATGACCATAACAGCGTTTACTCTGATGCCACCTGGTGGTTGTCAGGGCTGGAAACTGGACACCAGTGACTTACACCACTCAGCCGTGACATAAACAACAGCTCTGACCATTCGAGTCATGGACTCCACAAGGTGTCCTGTAGTCCTGTAGTATCTGGCACCAAGGCTAACGTGAGCAGCGATCATTTAAATTCTGTATGTTGTGAGGTGGGCGGGGCCTCCATGAGCATCAGTGAGCCTTGGGCGTCCATGACCCTGTCGCCGGTAGGTAGATACTGGCCACTGCACATTGGGAATACCCCACAAGACCTGCCTGATGTTTTGGAGATGTTCTGACCCAGTCGTTTATCTAGAACATCAACAATGTTTGGCTCTTGTCGTTTTTCCTGACTTGGGACGCTGTCTATCAGTTCAGCCCAGATGGGATAGCCTTTGTTTTCCTCATACATTGATGAGCCTCGGGCACCCAACACCCCGTCACCGTTTTTTGATTTGTCCCTCCTCGGTCCACTGTGGGTAGTTACCCACCACGTCTGACAAGAAGCCCCCCACAAGCCTCGACGTTTTGAAGATATTCTGACCCGGACACCTGGACATCTCAAGTTGGCATCAGGTCTTCATGCCTGACCATTTCTCCCACATCCAACACATCGGCTATTAGATATATATCTTGATCACTGGTGAACGTCTGTGAAGTCCACCGACCCACCAGCGTAGGGGGCAGACAAATTGGAAAAGGTCCGAAAGTTTGATGGAAATATGTAACATCTACAAACATCAAACCAGTGCTTTACCCACTGGTCCACCACTGGGTGCAAGAGGAGTGCCACCAAAACAGCTCATTCTACAAAACCTCTAAAGCCTTTCCAGCAGATCTTTGAACTCCTGTCAGTTGCGAGACGACCTGTCCCGCAGGTAAATGGTGAATGCTTACCTGCCCAACCAAGTGACCTAAAAGAAAAGAGTCCTCATCAGACCAGGCCACCTTCTTTCTTTGCCTTAAGGTCCAGTCCGAACACTTGGGTGTGCTACTGTAGGCACTTTTGACGGTAGACAGGGGTTAGCATGGGCACTCTAACAGATCTGCAGCTATGTAGCAGGAGGGTGCTGCACTGTGTGATGTGAGGTTTTTCCACCAGTAACCATCATCTTTTTGTTAAGAGTTCTTCTGCAGTAGCCCAGCACCCTGTGATTTGTCCCTTCTCGACCCACTGTTGGTAGTTACCCACCACAACTTGCTTGAATCTGCCTACAAGCAGCAAGATCAAGACGTCTGGACATATCAGTGTGTCCCTTGTCAGAACGGCTCAGGTCTTCATGTCTGACCAGTTATCACCCAACACCCTGTTGCCAGCTGGTAGTCTGTCCTTGCTCAGACCTCTATCTGTATGTACCCACTAGGGATGCACCAATCCGATACTAGGATCGAATATCGGCCCGATACTAACAAAATTTGCTGGTTGAATATTGGATAATTAGTCTGATCCAAACGTTTGATCCATTCACGGTACCAGATTCTCGGTTTTCTAGGCTTCATAACCCAGGATCAGAGTAACCTACAGACATCATACACAGATCATGACAAACAGCAGGACTCCGCCTATCTCCACCTGTTGCTTGTCTTCCATATACGGAGAACCGAGAAGGGAGGGGCTGCTCGCTCCTCTTTAGTCTCACAGATTTTGAGATTTGAGTCCGGACAGCACTGTGTCGAGGTCCAGCACAGTTATTGATTTTAGTGACCAATAAACAGAAATTATGTTCATTAATATCTGAATTCATTTGT
Organism: Salminus brasiliensis; assembly: GCF_030463535.1. Taxonomy (NCBI): domain Eukaryota; kingdom Metazoa; phylum Chordata; class Actinopteri; order Characiformes; family Bryconidae; genus Salminus; species Salminus brasiliensis. The sequence continues at coordinate 97,470,886 of NC_132878.1, read as the reverse complement.
TATAGTTTAAGTTAGTAAAGTATTGATTAAGTGAGTTTACTAAATGTAGTAAATCTAAGGTTATTAATTAAACAGTGGAATCGAATCGGTATCTGTTATCGTCCGATACGCAAAGTTCTTGTAATGGTATCTGTCGTCCGACAATTTGGCCCTTGTCAAAGTGGCTCAGCTATTGACCCACTATAGCCATAAACCTCAGCTGCTGCATTGTAGTCTCTACAGCCCATGTAGGAATATGGCGAACACTGGTAGTGATGGGAGTCTGGGAGTCTCAAGATGACGACCCTATATGACATTGTGAAGACGGTAGCCCGGGGAGCAGAGAGAGGGTAAAGAATCTTGCTCAAGGGCCCAACAGTGACATCTTGCCGAGCCTAGGTCTCAAACCCACAGCCCTGTCATCAACAGCCCGGAGCTCTAACCGATGATCCACCACTGCCTGAAGCTTTCCCGCTTTCCAGCCTTACTCTCCCCCAACTCACCTGGGGATGGTTTCCCTCCTCACCTGGCGACGGCTTTCTCTGCTCACCTGGCAACTGCCTCCTCTTTCCCCTTTGGGGACTACCTCCTCTCCTCCAGCCTACCTACTGCATTGTCCATTGCTCCAGATGGACCAGGTACTTCAGGGTTATCTGTAGGTCTGGTGTTCTGTCCTTTACCTATGTGGCTATTTACAAAAGCAGGGCCATGGTAAACCACTGGCAGGATCAGGAAGGTCGGGCAGTCAGAAACCCTCACTGTTACTCTAGAGAAGGAAGCACTGATGGAGGAAGAACAGAGAAGAGGAAGCAAAACTGGAAGAAAGAGGATCTTAACCAATAAAATGAAAAGGGGAGGAAGCCCACCAATGTTGAAAGCTGACGCTGTGGATTCTGAGACCTCCAAAAAATTGAGGACCAGCTGGAAACTCAGGAAGAGTTGGGAAGGGAAGGGTGGATGAAATGTGCCCTATGCAGAACCTCCAAGTGTCCTAAGGAAGTATAGGTCCACCAAGCCTGCAATCCAATAACTGCTAGAACCCCTTCTTTATATATCACTGACCGTTCATTTGTAAAGAAGCTAATTAGCTAATTAGCTAACTGCAGATAAAGATTTTTATTGACATTAAAAATAGTGTCCATTACATTCAGTTGTCTTCACAAGAGTTAGCATAATTAGCACAGAACACGCCTACCGCCCACAACTCCACCAGTAATAAACTGAGACTGGTTGTTTTTTCAGGAAATGGACGAGGCGATTAGGAGCTTTGCTGGACGTAGCGAGCATGCAGAATCAGACAGCACCTTCGTGGTCATTATGTCTCACGGAAAGAAAGACAAAATTTTGGGGGTCCATCATGGACCAGACAATGACAAGGATTTCCTTCCTGTGGACAATATCTACACACACCTGAACACAGCGAACTGCCCGGCTCTGCGCGACAAACCCAAGGTTATTCTGATTCAGGCCTGCAGAGGAGGTAATACTAATATTTCATATTTATTTCTGTTCATTTTCTACAGTTATTTTAAACAACTATCTGTTAAACTGATCACATCTCAGCGTATATCACAATACCTACATTTAGAGCATTATTAATATTCACCCTAATGAGAGACTGTAGCTCCGCCTCCTCAGTGTATATCACAATACCTACATTTAGAGCGTTATTAATATTCACCCTAATGAGAGACTGTAGCTCCTCCTCCTCAGTGTATACCACAATACCTACATTTAGAGCGTTATTAATTATTATTCACCCTAATGAGAGACTGTAGCTCCGCCTCCTCAGTGTATATCACAATACCTACATTTAGAGCGTTATTAATATTCACCCTAATGAGAGACTGTAGCTCCGCCTCCTCAGTGTATATCACAATACCTACATTTAGAGCATTATTAATATTCACCCTAACCAGAGACTGTAGCTCCGCCTCCTCAGTGTATATTACAATACCTACATTTAGAGCGTTATTAATATTCACCCTAATGAGAGACTGTAGCTCCGCCTCCTCAGTGTATATTACAATACCTACATTTAGAGCATTATTAATATTCACCCTAACCAGAGACTGTAGCTCCGCCTCCTCAGTGTATATTACAATACCTACATTTAGAGCGTTATTAATATTCACCCTAATGAGAGACTGTAGCTCCTCCTCCTCAGTGTATATCACAATACCTACATTTAGAGCGTTATTAATTATTATTCACCCTAATGAGAGACTGTAGCTCCTCCTCCTCAGTGTATATCACAATACCTACATTTAGAGCATTATTAATATTCACCCTAACCAGAGACTGTAGCTCCGCCTCCTCAGTGTATATTACATTACCTACATTTAGAGCATTATTAATATTCACCCTAACCAGAGACTGTAGCTCCGCCTCCTCAGTGTATACCACAATACCTACATTTAGAGCATTATTAATATTCACCCTAATGAGAGACTGTAGCTCCGCCTCCTCAGTGTATATCACAATACCTACATTTAGAGCGTTATTAATATTCACCCTAATGAGAGACTGTAGCTCCGCCTCCTCAGCGTATATCACAATACCTACATTTAGAGCGTTATTAATATTCACCCTAATGAGAGACTGTAGCTCCGCCTCCTCAGCGTATATCACAATACCTACATTTAGAGCGTTATTAATATTCACCCTAATGAGAGACTGTAGCTCCGCCTCCTCAGCGTATATCACAATACCTACATTTAGAGTGTTATTAATTATTATTCACCCTAATGAGAGACTGTAGCTCCGCCTCCTCAGTGTATATCACAATACCTACATTTAGAGCATTATTAATATTCATCCCTAATGAGAGACTGTAGCTCCTCCTCCTCAGTGTATATCACAATACCTACATTTAGAGCGTTATTAATATTCACCCTAATGAGAGACTGTAGCTCCGCCTCCTCAGCGTATATCACAATACCTACATTTAGAGCGTTATTAATATTCACCCTAATGAGAGACTGTAGCTCCGCCTCCTCAGTGTATATCACAATACCTACATTTAGAGCGTTATTAATATTCACCCTAATGAGAGACTGTAGCTCCGCCTCCTCAGCGTATATCACAATACCTACATTTAGAGTGTTATTAATTATTATTCACCCTAATGAGAGACTGTAGCTCCGCCTCCTCAGTGTATATCACAATACCTACATTTAGAGCATTATTAATATTCATCCCTAATGAGAGACTGTAGCTCCTCCTCCTCAGTGTATATCACAATACCTACATTTAGAGCGTTATTAATATTCACCCTAATGAGAGACTGTAGCTCCTCCTCCTCAGTGTATACCACAATACCTACATTTAGAGCGTTATTAATTATTATTCACCCTAATGAGAGACTGTAGCTCCGCCTCCTCAGTGTATATCACAATACCTACATTTAGAGCGTTATTAATATTCACCCTAATGAGAGACTGTAGCTCCGCCTCCTCAGTGTATATCACAATACCTACATTTAGAGCATTATTAATATTCACCCTAACCAGAGACTGTAGCTCCGCCTCCTCAGTGTATATTACAATACCTACATTTAGAGCGTTATTAATATTCACCCTAATGAGAGACTGTAGCTCCGCCTCCTCAGTGTATATTACAATACCTACATTTAGAGCATTATTAATATTCACCCTAACCAGAGACTGTAGCTCCGCCTCCTCAGTGTATATTACAATACCTACATTTAGAGCGTTATTAATATTCACCCTAATGAGAGACTGTAGCTCCTCCTCCTCAGTGTATATCACAATACCTACATTTAGAGCGTTATTAATTATTATTCACCCTAATGAGAGACTGTAGCTCCTCCTCCTCAGTGTATATCACAATACCTACATTTAGAGCATTATTAATATTCACCCTAACCAGAGACTGTAGCTCCGCCTCCTCAGTGTATATTACATTACCTACATTTAGAGCATTATTAATATTCACCCTAACCAGAGACTGTAGCTCCGCCTCCTCAGTGTATACCACAATACCTACATTTAGAGCATTATTAATATTCACCCTAATGAGAGACTGTAGCTCCGCCTCCTCAGTGTATATCACAATACCTACATTTAGAGCGTTATTAATATTCACCCTAATGAGAGACTGTAGCTCCGCCTCCTCAGCGTATATCACAATACCTACATTTAGAGCGTTATTAATATTCACCCTAATGAGAGACTGTAGCTCCGCCTCCTCAGCGTATATCACAATACCTACATTTAGAGCGTTATTAATATTCACCCTAATGAGAGACTGTAGCTCCGCCTCCTCAGCGTATATCACAATACCTACATTTAGAGTGTTATTAATTATTATTCACCCTAATGAGAGACTGTAGCTCCGCCTCCTCAGTGTATATCACAATACCTACATTTAGAGCATTATTAATATTCATCCCTAATGAGAGACTGTAGCTCCTCCTCCTCAGTGTATATCACAATACCTACATTTAGAGCGTTATTAATATTCACCCTAATGAGAGACTGTAGCTCCGCCTCCTCAGTGTATATCACAATACCTACATTTAGAGCGTTATTAATATTCACCCTAATGAGAGACTGTAGCTCCGCCTCCTCAGCGTATATCACAATACCTACATTTAGAGCGTTATTAATATTCACCCTAATGAGAGACTGTAGCTCCGCCTCCTCAGCGTATATCACAATACCTACATTTAGAGCGTTATTAATATTCACCCTAATGAGAGACTGTAGCTCCGCCTCCTCAGCGTATATCACAATACCTACATTTAGAGTGTTATTAATTATTATTCACCCTAATGAGAGACTGTAGCTCCGCCTCCTCAGTGTATATCACAATACCTACATTTAGAGCATTATTAATATTCATCCCTAATGAGAGACTGTAGCTCCTCCTCCTCAGTGTATATCACAATACCTACATTTAGAGCGTTATTAATATTCACCCTAATGAGAGACTGTAGCTCCGCCTCCTCAGTGTATATCACAATACCTACATTTAGAGCGTTATTAATATTCACCCTAATGAGAGACTGTAGCTCCGTCTCCTCAGTGTATATCACAATACCTACATTTAGAGCGTTATTAATATTCACCCTAATGAGAGACTGTAGCTCCTCCTCCTCAGTGTATATCACAATACCTACATTTAGAGCGTTATTAATATTCACCCTAATGAGAGACTGTAGCTCCGCCTCCTCAGTGTATATCACAATACCTACATTTAGAGTGTTATTAATTATTATTCACCCTAATGAGAGACTGTAGCTCCGCCTCCTCAGTGTATATCACAATACCTACATTTAGAGCATTATTAATATTCATCCCTAATGAGAGACTGTAGCTCCTCCTCCTCAGTGTATATCACAATACCTACATTTAGAGCGTTATTAATATTCACCCTAATGAGAGACTGTAGCTCCGCCTCCTCAGTGTATATCACAATACCTACATTTAGAGCGTTATTAATATTCACCCTAATGAGAGACTGTAGCTCCGCCTCCTCAGTGTATATCACAATACCTACATTTAGAGCGTTATTAATATTCACCCTAATGAGAGACTGTAGCTCCGCCTCCTCAGTGTATATCACAATACCTACATTTAGAGCGTTATTAATATTCACCCTAATGAGAGACTGTAGCTCCGCCTCCTCAGTGTATATCACAATACCTACATTTAGAGCGTTATTAATATTCACCCTAATGAGAGACTGTAGCTCCGCCTCCTCAGTGTATATCACAATACCTACATTTAGAGCATTATTAATATTCATCCCTAATGAGAGACTGTAGCTCCTCCTCCTCAGTGTATATCACAATACCTACATTTAGAGCGTTATTAATATTCACCCTAATGAGAGACTGTAGCTCCGCCTCCTCAGTGTATATCACAATACCTACATTTAGAGCGTTATTAATATTCACCCTAATGAGAAACTGTAGCTCCGCCTCCTCAGCGTATATCACAATACCTACATTTAGAGCGTTATTAATATTCACCCTAATGAGAGACTGTAGCTCCGCCTCCTCAGCGTATATCACAATACCTACATTTAGAGCGTTATTAATATTCACCCTAATGAGAGACTGTAGCTCCGCCTCCTCAGCGTATATCACAATACCTACATTTAGAGTGTTATTAATTATTATTCACCCTAATGAGAGACTGTAGCTCCGCCTCCTCAGTGTATATCACAATACCTACATTTAGAGCATTATTAATATTCATCCCTAATGAGAGACTGTAGCTCCTCCTCCTCAGTGTATATCACAATACCTACATTTAGAGCGTTATTAATATTCACCCTAATGAGAGACTGTAGCTCCGCCTCCTCAGTGTATATCACAATACCTACATTTAGAGCGTTATTAATATTCACCCTAATGAGAGACTGTAGCTCCGTCTCCTCAGTGTATATCACAATACCTACATTTAGAGCGTTATTAATATTCACCCTAATGAGAGACTGTAGCTCCTCCTCCTCAGTGTATATCACAATACCTACATTTAGAGTGTTATTAATTATTATTCACCCTAATGAGAGACTGTAGCTCCGCCTCCTCAGTGTATATCACAGTACCTACATTTAGAGCATTATTAATATTCATCCCTAATGAGAGACTGTAGCTCCTCCTCCTCAGTGTATATCACAATACCTACATTTAGAGCGTTATTAATATTCACCCTAATGAGAGACTGTAGCTCCGCCTCCTCAGTGTATATCACAATACCTACATTTAGAGCGTTATTAATATTCACCCTAATGAGAGACTGTAGCTCCTCCTCCTCAGTGTATATCACAATACCTACATTTAGAGCATTATTAATATTCACCCTAACCAGAGACTGTAGCTCCGCCTCCTCAGTGTATATCTGTAAGCTTAATAAAGGAGGTGTGGGACAGGCTCGGTCTGGGAGAAGGGGGTGGGTGTTTTCAGCTCTGGTGACAGAGAGTGGGAGTCAGTCACGTTCTCCATTCTATATGTGTAGACAGGCATGGGCGTGTGTGGGTCTCTGACAGCGAATCAGACGACATGGAGATTGATGGTGTGTGGGAACATAAAGAGAAGGATTTCGTCTCCCTGTTCTCCTGCACCCCCGGTGAGTAGGACCTCGTGGTGACCATTGGTTTACCCTCATCCCACTGCACCCTGACCACCTGACTGTCCGTTATTAGGATACTACAGCCTGTGGGCCGCCAACCGGCCGTCAGTGTTATTACATACTTCTGTTACTAAAGAACAGCCCCCCCCCCCCCCCCCCCGCCGCTTGTACAAAAGCCCCCGTAGCTACTGAGTAATACACTTTAGTGTGTAATAAGCCTTCCTATGCTTAAGCTTAGAGACTTTCACCGATATGTGAGACCATTTTTAACTTCCAGATCCGCTAGGCTAGGGGATCCCGGGTTCCTGAGTGACGCAGCTGCCTAAGCAAGTCTGGTCTCCAGACTCTATATTTTTATTTTTTTATTTTTTTTTATGCCTAGAATTTTAAAACTGATGCCGAGAAGGTTGTTCTTCAGGTCGGTGAAGAAACTTTTTGTTTGTTCAAATTTTTATTAAAATTGAATAAGACTGTTGTTTTCCACAGACACCGTATCTTTCAGGAACGTAGAAAACGGAGCATACTTCATTGGATTCCTGGTGGAGGTGTTCAACGCTAATGCGCATAAGGACCACATCGAGGAGCTGTTCCGACAGGCAAGTCCAGCAGCACTTCATACTCATGCGATTCTAATCATACATGTCTATGAGACACATTCTGTATAGGGGAGACAGTTCACACACATTGCATTCGGGCAGTCTTCAGACCCTTTCACGTTTTTCACATTTTGTCATGTTGCGGCTGCTTTGTGCTCAAATAAAAAAATTAAAACTGAAATTTTAGAAATGCTGCAAATTTATTGAAAAGGAAAAGCTAAACTTGGACATGGACAAGTATTTAGACCATTTACTAGGCCACTTCAAATGTATATATATATATATATATATATGAGATATATACAGTATACTGTATATGGGATGCTGTTCATATATATTAAATATATATGAGATATGTACTGTATATGGGATGCTGCTCATATATTGTATATATTACATATATCTGAGATATATACTGTATATGGGATGCTGCTCATATATTGTATATAAGATATATACTGTATATGGGATGCTGCTCATATATATGAGATATATACTGTATATGGGATGCTGCTCATATATATTAAATATATAAGATATATACTGTATATGGGATGCTGCTCATATATATTAAATATATATGAGATATATACTGTATATGGGATGCTGCTCATATATATGAGATATATGATGTATATGGGATGCTGCTCATATATTGTATATAAGATATATACTGTATATGGGATGCTGCTCATATATATTAAATATATAAGATATATACTGTATATGGGATGCTGCTCATATATATGAGATATATACTGTATATGGGATGCTGCTCATATATATTAAATATATAAGATATATACTGTATATGGGATGCTGCTCATATATATGAGATATATACTGTATATGGGATGCTGCTCATATATATGAGATATATACTGTATATGGGATGCTGCTCATATATATTAAATATATAAGATATATACTGTATATGGAATGCTGCTCATATATATAAGATATATACTGTATATGGAATGCTGCTCTTATAATACTGAGATGTGCACTATACATTAGGATTCTGTTTATGTATATGAGACAACACTGCCCTATAAATCAGGTCTACAGTGTTTCAGTCTCTAAGCTCAGCTCAGAGTGTAATGTGTTCCTCCTTTACTGTTACAGGTTATGAGACGTTTTGAGAACTTCCGGCGCTTTAGACAGATGGTGTCTAAGGATCGAATTTCTCTCACAAAGTTGTTCTACCTGTTCCCAGGGCTCTGAGAGGAGAGCGACATCAACATCAGCCTACTTTTACATTACATTCTGCTCAACTGACATATAATACCATGTAAGGGAAGTACACTACAGCTGATATGATGCCTCATGCCTCCCTGGTGTGACATAAATGTGATTAATAAAGAATTTTAATAATGATGCACAGTATCCACAGTGAATTATTTCTCAATTTTCTGATTGACCTTCATTACTGAAATTATTTCACTTCTGAAAACACCTGGAGTATTAATTACTACCAAACGTACTGAAGAAAGAGCCTACTGTAATTTAACCATTAATGTAGCACCTGCAGTGCTTAATAAATACCTATACTACTGAATTAGCAGTAACAATAGTGAATGAATACCTATACTATGGATTTAGCACTGACAGTGCTGAAATAACATCTGGTACTGAATCAATGCCTAGATTACTGAAATAGCAATGGCAGGGCTGAAAGCAAGTTAGCTCCATATACTACTGATTATGAACCAACTTTACTGAAATCTCAATAACTCCTAAATTACTGAATGAATACCTATTAATACAGATTGTACTGATGTAATAAACACCAACAGTCCCGAAAAAATACCTATACTACTAAATTAGCACAAACAGTACTGAAAAACACAAACAGTTCTAAGAAAATACCTATACTACTGAATTAGTACTGACAGTACTGAAAAATACCTATACTACTGAATTAGCACTAACAGCACTAACTTTACTAAAATACCTATACTACTGAATTAGTACTGACAGTACTGAAAAATACCTATACTACTGAATTAGCACTAACAGCACTAACAGTACTAAAATACCTATACTACTGAATTAGTACTGACAGTACTGAAAAATACCTATACTACTGAATTAGCACTAACAGTACTAAAATACCTATACTACTGAATTAGTACTGACAGTACTGAAAAATACCTATACTACTGAATTAGCACTAACAGCACTAACAGTACTAAAATACCTATACTACTGAATTAGTACTGACAGTACTGAAAAATACCTATACTACTGAATTAGCACTAACAGTACTAAAATACCTATACTACTGAATTAGTACTGACAGTACTGAAAAATACCTATACTACTGTATTAGCACTAACAGCACTAACAGTACTAAAATACCTATACTACTGAATTAGCACGAACAGTACTGAAAATACCTATACTACTAAATTAGCACTAACAGTACTAACAGTACTAAAATACCTATACTACTGAATTAGTACTGACAGTACTGAAAAATACCTATACTACTGAATTAGCACTAACAGTACTAAAATACCTATACTACTGAATTAGTACTGACAGTACTGAAAAATACCTATACTACTGTATTAGCACTAACAGCACTAACAGTACTAAAATACCTATACTACTGAATTAGTACTGACAGTACTGAAAAATACCTATACTACTGTATTAGCACTAACAGCACTAACAGTACTAAAATACCTATACTACTGAATTAGCACTAACAGCACTAACAGTACTAAAATACCTATACTACAGAAGTAGCACTTACAGTACTGAAAAAAATACATATACTACTGAATTAGCACTAACAGCACTAACAGTACCAAAAATACCTATAATACTGAAGTAGCACTGACAGTACTGAACAAATTCCTATACTACTAAATTAGCAATGACAGTACTAAATACCTATACTACTGAATTAGCACTGATAATACTGAACAAATACCTATACTACTGAATTAGCACTAGCAGTACTGACAGTACCAAAATACCTATACTACTTGAAGTAGCACTAGCAGTACTGACAGTACCAACATATGTATACTACTGAAGTAGCACTGATAATACTGAACAAATGCCTATACTACTGAATTAGCACTAGCAGTACTGGCAGTACCAAAATACCTATACTACTGAAGTAGCACTAACAGTACTGAACAAATTCCTATACTACTAAATTAGCACTGACAGTACTGAACAAATACCTATACTCCTGAATAAGCACTAAAAGTACTAAAGTACATATACTACTGAAGTAGCACTAACAGTACTGACAGTACCAAAAATACCTATACTACTGAAGTAGCACTAAGAGTACTGAACAAATTCCTATACTACTAAATTAGCACTGACAGTACTAAATACCTATACTACTGAATTAGCACTGATAATACTGAACAAATGCCTATACTACTGAATTAGCACTAGCAGTACTGACAGTACCAAAATACCTATACTACTTGAAGTAGCACTAGCAGTACTGACAGTACCAAAATACCTATACTACTTGAAGTAGCACTAGCAGTACTGAACAAATTCCTATACTACTAAATTAGCACTAACAGTACTAAATTCCTATACTACTGAATTAGCACTAGCAGCACTAACAGTACTAAAATACCTATACTACTGAATTAGCACTGACAGTACTGAAAAATTCCTATACTACTGAATTAGCACTGACAGTACTGACAGTACTAAATACCTATACTACTGAATTAGTACTGACAGTACTGACAGTACTAAATACCTATACTACTGAATTAGCACTGACAGTACTGACAGTACTAAATACCTATACTACTGAATTAGTACTGACAGTACTGACAGTACTAAATACCTATACTACTGAATTAGCACTGACAGTACTGACAGTACTAAATACCTATACTACTGAATTAGCACTGATAATACTGAACGTAGCACTAGCAGTACTGACAGTACCAAAAATACCTAACTCATCCCAAAAGTACTGGATGGAGCTCCTCCACCATCATCATTCCAGAGAACACAGCTCTTCCACTGCTCCACAGCTCCTCAATGCTGGGGGGCTTTATATATACCCCTCTAGCCCACGCCTGGCATTATTAGGCAGCATGGTGTTTATCTGCTCCTGCAGAGGGTCCTATTCTATTGGCAGTTCTTCTTCTCTACAGAGACAAGCTGTGTGTGCATTTGCACATCTGTGTCAGCAACTGGTGCATCCTAAAGCAGCTGAATGCATCCCTTAAAAGGGGTGTCCACAAACTTTTGGACAGACAGTGTATGTAGACGTATGCTTCAGGGAGGAGGGGCAGAAGCTGTGGGCTGATGTTTTTAACTTCCTGGAAGAGAAGAAGCCCCGCCCCCGGAAAGCTGCTCAACTTTCTTCTCGTCTTCTGACTCCAGTGCGGACGCGCGCGAGCTGCCCTGAACCATGTCCAAGTCCGTGTGGGACATCCTGCTCGAGGCTCTGGAGGATCTGGACTCGGAGCAGTTTAAGAAGTTCACCGCTAAGCTGACCGACTCCGGGCTGCAGCCGCGCGTGCGGAGGGGCGCCGTGGAGGGGAAGGACCGCGGAGACGTCGCGCGCCTTCTCATAGAAACGTACACGGAGAAGCGCGCGCTGGAGATCACCGTGCAGCTGCTGAGGACCATCGGTGCCAATCAGATAGCGGAGGATCTAGAACAGGAGGCTGCAGGTGAGGAGCCTGGTTATTCACCTGAGAGACGGGGCAGCGCGAGCGAGGAAACCGAGCAGACGGGTTTTAGTTTCACTTTCAGGTGGAGACGTGTCCACCCCTGCTTCTGCTGCAGAACCACAGCGACACATACAAAGCACGAGCGCGAGGGACTGTTAAACACCAACTGCTGAATTGGCAGGGTAGACTACTTATTCAGCTTAGTCAGTACTGAACTGATACCTGTAGTACTGAATCTGTGCTGAGAGTACTGCAATGAAACCTAAAGTACTGAATTAACATTTATCCAACCTAATCAGCACAGAGAATACTAAACTAATGCTTAAACTACTGAATTTGTGCTGAGAGTACTGAAATGAAACCTAAAGTACTGAATGCATTAACTATCACTGAGAGTACTGAACTATACTACTGCATCTGTGCTGAGAGTACTGAAATGAAACCTAAAGTACTGAAATAATGTGTTACTTAATCAGCACTGAGAGTACTGAGTTGATACCTTTACTGCTGAATTTGTGCTGAGAGTACTGTAATGAAACCTAAAGTACTGAATTAACATTTATCCAACCTAATCAGCACAGAGAATACTAAACTAATGCTTAAACTACTGAATTTGTGCTGAGAGTACTGAAATGAAACCTAAAGTACTGAATGCATTAACTATTACTGAGAGTACTGAATTATACTACTGCATCTGTGCTGAGAGTACTGAAATGAAACCTAAAGTACTGAAGTAATGTGTTACTTAATCAGCATTGAGAGTACTGAAATGAAACCTAACGTACTGAAGTAATGTGTACAAAAAACACTAAGTGCTGAATTAGTACTTATTTGATTAGTAGTTAAGCACTAAGAATACTAGACAAAAATACTGAATTAATACAGAAAGTACTGAGTTAATATTTATCCAATGTAATCAGCACTGAGGACTGAAATAAAACTTATAGTACTGAATAAATGCTTGTGCTACCTTAGCGTTTGTTCTCTAAAATGTAGTAGCTTATTTTAGTAATTATTTTGTACATTTGTAATTTATGTGCTGATGATGCCATTGGGATCTGACAGAACTAATTATGTTTTCTTTTTTTCTAGCAAACGGATACTCACAGTCTGCTGGAGCAGGTGAGTGAAACAACAAATATTTATATTATATAATATAATATGTTTATATAATATTATATATATATCTTTATATCTTTATTTATTGTTTTTTTTGGTTTATTATGTAAATCCAAACATTTAGCTGTTTGTAATACACCAATCAAACAAGACCCATATAAAATTTTCTAAATAAGAAATAAAAAGCAATATCTCACTTATATTTATTGTTCTTGCTGCTGGATGTAGGCTAATGTATTTTCTGTAAATCTAGCTAGCAGTATTTATATTTAAGACGTTAGCAACCTCATTATGATCAACACATCTAGCCAAATATTTACCCTGTGAGCACAAGAACCCTTTAAATATCTCAACTCTAATCTCAACTAAGAGAATAATAACTGCAGTCTCCGAATTATTCAACCCTCAACTCAACTTCACAAAATCAGGTGGAAAATCAGGAGCTTTATCAGCTGCATCAGGTAGATTGAGCTAAAACATCAAATTCCTGGACTAGTTCTGGAGGGGTTTGCTGCATGTCGTTCGACTGCTTGTCGTTTGACTGCGTGTTAGAAATATGGCAAGAGAGTCGTCGAAAAGATGGAATCAATCAAGTATCAGGAAATCCTGGGAGAGGAAAACCTAATTCCTTCTAAGAAGAAGCTGAAGCTTGGGCGTCATTGGACCTTGCAACAGGACAATGATCCCAAGCATACCTCAAAGTCCACCAAGGCTTGGTTTCAAAAGAAGTCCTGGAAGATTCTGGAGTGGGCGTCACAGTCGCCTGACTTGAAGCCCATAGAGAATCTTTGATTCAGTTTTAATTTTGCAGCAGCAAACATCAGAGAGTGCCACTGCCCATGAGGAATGGGCTGAGATTCTGGGCTCTACTTAGTACTAAAGACCCTTGTGATGAAAGGGGAGAGTAATTCTGAGACTGCAGTCGTCATTAACCTCTTGAGACCCTGCGTCCTCATATTAGGACATTACATTTCTGCTTCTCTGCACCATCATACTTCATTTCTTTTAAACTTTGACACTTTTGCCTCATATGAGGACATTGTTGTTGTTGTTGTTTGTTTGTTTTTTTGCAAAAACGGCTTCCTGTACAAAGACTAAGTTTAGTTTTTATACTTGTTAGGTTAAAAGTGGTATTGTGTGCTGAATCTGGAGAAAACACTTGTTCTATTAGTTGTGTTGAGATATTTAAATTAGTCTTGTTTAATTGGTTGATTGCAAACAGCTGAAAGTTTGTAAAGATAGCAAATAAATCCTCAAAATAATTGAGGCAATGAGGATTGAATCATTTCCATTGCAGCTATGTTTACATATATGTTCAGCCACACAAAAGTTTGAGCTTCGAAACTCAGTTAGCATACTATGATAATTTATTAATATCTATACATATATATAAAAATATATCTTAACATTTAGCTTTAAATGAGAACATAGAACAAATATAGATTGTTTATGGGCCAGTTGGTGTATCTTATATATATGGAATATACATACAGTATATATATATATATATATATACACTGTATGTATATTCATGCATATATATATGTATGCATATATATATATATATATATAAGATACACAAACTGGCCCATAAACAATCAAATGATCCTCGGGATCCTCTTTTCTAGGTTCTCAGTAGACATATTCAGTCGTTTTTCTCTGGAATCTAGACTCTGACCTTTTCAGCTGTTTTAATTGTCTTTATTAGCATTTAATTGTGCAGAGGTCATGTCTGACTTCCCAAACTAAAGCGTGTGTTGATGTTCTGCAGGTGGATCAGCCAGCGCAGCGACTCCAGGTAGGTAGATGTGGTGTGGTGTGTCTATAGTTTTACAGTTGCAAATAGTTCAGTTATTATTATAATTATTATTATTATTACTTATTCTTGCAGCTGGATGAAGGCTAATGTATTTCCTGTTAATCTGAAAATCTAGCTAGCAGCGTTTGTATTTAAGACGATAGCGACTAGCTGTTTACGTAAAGTCATACTGTCTCCAAATATTAATATTAGCATGGTATATGATGTTACCATGGGCAGGGTGTACCTATTAATGGGTGCTCCTACATTTACATGGCTTCCACATTGTCCCTGCTAAAAAAAACAAAAAAACATCTAAAGGCCATCTGGCCTTTAATCTGGCCTTTGATGGTCAAGGTGGTTGAACATGTTGAACATACCATACACTAGGAAGCTAGCTGGTGAACCACCTCTTGACCAGTGTAGTGTACGTTGCATTTAGCATTAGCCAAGCTGGTCATTCTGGTGCACCAGCTTGTCGATGCCGATCATGCTGGCCAACCAGTGTGGTCAAGCCGGGTCATACTGGTTGTCTAGTCTGGTCAGGTTGATCGTGTTTGTAGAGCAGCTAATTCAAACCATCAAAACACACCCCGTGCTGCTCAACCAGCCAAGCCAGCTGCTAATGTGAAACTGCTCTGAGTCAGGAGAGAAGCTGGTTAGCATTAGCTTAGTTAGCAGGATACCAGTCTGCTCTCCACAGAACTTACTCAAGTCTGGCTGACTGGCCTGTAGTTGTTTCTTCAAGGTTCTCAAAAGGCGTCCCGAAGACATTCACTCATGAATGTTCGTGATAGCATGTTCACATGGGTCATGTCTCACTAACCAAACTAGTGACTCGAACATCTTGCTGTTCTGCAGGTGGAGCCGGCAGTGCAGCAACTCCAGCTAATGGTAAATAGATGTGTGGTGTGTCTGTAGGTGTAATGTGTGTGTTCAGAGAACCTAAAAGAACCTGAAATAGTCTAATCTAGATCAACGTCCTCACAGTCACCCTCCCTGTGTTCTGACCATCACTTCTAGATGCCTCAAAAGCCGCCTTCATCGATGAGAAGTCAGCGGACCTGGTGCAGAGAGCCACTGGGGTGGAGTCAATCTTGGACGTGCTCCTGTGCAGGAAGGTCATCAACAACGAGCAATACAGCGAAATCAGCGCCGAGAAAACAGCCCAGAAGATGATGCGCTGTTTGATTAGTGAAGCCTTAAGAGCAAGTGGCAACTTGGGGAAGGCCGCTCTGTACCAAGTCCTGATGGACCAGCAGCCCTACATGATGCAGGACCTGGGGGCTCGCTGAGACCACTGAGCTCATGGCACTACTGGAGCTGGTAAAAATTCCACTGGTAAAAAAAATAAAGGTGCCTAACTGGTTATGGGCTCGGGCATTAGCCTTTAATTAGTACACAACTCCTATTTGTTTCCGGTTGCACAGCGTTTTTGTTGAGTTAGCGCCACCTAGCTGAGTCTGATGTTCTCCTAACTCACAATGCAGGTTCTCCTGAGAGGTGGAGAACTCCAGTGAGTTCTGAGGGACCTAGCTATATCAAGCATGCTGGGTTTTTTCAGACCCGCCCTGTTTCTTAGATTAATTTGACCACCAAACTGCTGCGCCGTTTAAGGTGGAGCAGAAAAATCCGTATAGGAAGCCAACGCCTGCCTCGTACGTGGGGTAGCCTCTAATTTGTGCTGTGCCCCACCTCCACAGCTCCCCCTGCAGTCTGTACTGGCTATGCTGGCTCTGATACTGATACTTTCCACCCTTGACCTCACCCCAGGCAAGCATGTGTCGGGGGGTGCTGGGTTCGGTTCATCAGCAGGTTGAAGTCGTGCAGTGGATGGACATTTGTTTTTTGCAAATCTCAGTCAGGAAGTTTGGGAGAGCCAGTCTTCATTATCTACTACGACTTTAAAAGTCCTGAGTGAACCCAAGACTTTACAAGACCATTAGACAAAACGCTGTGTAATCAGTTACCTTGACGCTTCAGTTGACCTGACCTGGCTTGACCTGTTCCCTACAGCAGTGGTTCTGTGGCCCAACTCCAGCAACACTCAGGGATACAGTAAACATGTAGAGGGAGCAGGTGGCTTCACTCCAAAGAACCTTTTGAGGCATCTTT
The DNA here is from genome assembly GCF_030463535.1 of Salminus brasiliensis. NCBI lineage: Eukaryota > Metazoa > Chordata > Actinopteri > Characiformes > Bryconidae > Salminus > Salminus brasiliensis. The sequence continues at coordinate 97,453,500 of NC_132878.1, read as the reverse complement.
ATTTTTTACATTTATACAAATAGGTCTCCCAGTGGTCGGATCCCTTACGGAAAACTCACCTGTGTTTTTTAGCCTCTTCACACAGCTGTCTGCACATCTGGACTGTTCTCACGCAAAGGTGCTACAAATGGGTTCTCTGAGCAAGGAACCAAGCAGGACACGTGGGCGTGAAGGGCCATGAACCACAGAAAGGTTCTCTGCACTGAGGCCCTGTTCACACCTGGCTTTAACCTGGCCAAACGCTGCCCACTTGTGAGCTGATTTCTACTGGAGGCGGAGCTTCACACACATCTGTGAAGTCCTTGTAGTTACTGAGTAATCCAGTGTGTGCTAAGCATCACTGCGTGAAAGGGTTAATGATTAATGGTATGAATTGAGCAGAGTTATGTAAGAACTGCTCTTTTGTGCTTGTGGGCTCCCCCTACTGGTGGAGAGTGTAATTCGCTGTTACTCCACTGCCGTAAATACAAATCACGTTCATTGGCAGCTGTACACATGCATTTCTGGACAAGCTAAGAGCTCCAGAAGCTTGATCTGAAGGTAGAGCAGCATGTGGACAGTTAGATCACTAACCTCAAAAGCAGTGATCGTGAATGAAATGATATGTGATCAGAAACTAGATGTTTTCTGCCTAACCGAAACCTGGATTAGACCTGATCAATATATAGCTCTAAATGAAGCCACCCCCGCAGGCTATAAATATGTACATAGCCCTAGATTATCAGGCAGAGGAGGTGGAGTATGTATAATCTATCAGAAAACACTAGAGATTATTCAAAAACACTGTAACACCTTCACTTCTTTTGAGCTTATCTACATTAATATATCAAATCCAGCCACAAATAAAAATGTTTTCTCACTGATTAATATTTATAGGCCTCCAGGGCCCTACTCTGAATTTTTAAAAGAATTTAGTGATTTTGCTGCAGACTTGGCAGTGTGCAGCAACAAAGTTATAATAGTAGGAGATTTTAATATTCACTTTGAAAAAGCAGACGATCCATTAACAAAGGCGTTTGTATCAATTTTAGATTCTGTCGGCATTATACAAAACATAACTGGACCCACACATTACTGTAATCATACCCTAGATTTAGTCCTGACCCTGGGTGTTAGCATTGATCAGCTAAATATTCTACCTCAAAGCTCAGTGATATCAGATCATTATCTAATCTCCTTTGAGCTACATCTAAGGCAAAATGTAAATTCTTCTCCCCAACACTGCCTAAAACGCACAATAACACCAATGACAACTGTACAGTTTACTAAAAATCTCCCACCCCTATCGACCTTAGCTTACACTCCGTCAGACCAAACGGAGCTCGTCAAATTAACAAACGATCTAGAGAATACCCTCCGATCAACCTTAGACAAAGTAGCACCGTTCAAAAATAAAATGATGAGGCAAAAAAGGCTTGCACCGTGGTACAGTGATCAAACTCGTACCTTAAAACAAACAGTGCGGAAACTAGAGCGTAAATGGCGGACGACCAAACTAGAGGTGTTCCACTCTGCGTGGAAGGACGGCCTTAGTCAATATAGAAAGGCACTCACTAAAGCTCGCTCAGCGTATCTGGCCTCGCTGATCGAGAAAAACAAAAACAATCCCAGAGTTCTTTTTAATGAGATCTCTAAACTTACTAAAAGCCAGGCAGATACTCAACCCCAGATCCCAACATCTTTAACTAGTCATGTTTTTATGGACTATTTTAATAATAAAATAGAAAATATTAGACAACAAATCCAACCCTGCTTATTAAATCAAACATGGCCGTCACCCGATGTAGTTGCTTTAGAACAAAACTTAGTTGTAGAACAAAGGCTGGAAGCCTTCTACCCACTTCCACAGCCAGAACTAGAAAAAATTATATCCTCAGCTAATTGTACAACATGTACACTCGACCCGATTCCCTCTAAATTGCTAAAAGAAATTCTCCCAATTATAATCGGACCTCTTTTAACAATTGTAAATTCATCCCTTAGTCTTGGGCATGTACCCCAAACCCTTAAAATAGCAGTTATAAAACCTTTAATCAAAAAACCAAATCTTGATCCTAGCGTATTATCTAATTATAGACCCATCTCAAACTTAACATTCGTATCTAAGATATTAGAAAAAGCTGTGGCCCAACAACTCTGCTTATACCTGAGTAAAAATGACATGTATGAGAAATTCCAGTCTGGATTTAGACTCAATCACAGCACAGAGACAGCCCTAGTGAAGATTACGAATGATCTCCTTCTTGCCTCTGATCAAGGCTACGTATCTTTATTAGTCCTACTAGACCTTAGTGCAGCCTTTGATACAATAGATCATTCTATATTACTAGAAAGATTAGAGAAAATGGTTGGAATCACAGGGACAGCCCTATCATGGTTCCAATCATATCTAATGGGACGCTTCCAATTTGTAAAGATAAATGATTTATCTTCAAACTACACAGAAGTAAGATATGGAGTTCCGCAAGGCTCAATTTTAGGAACACTATTATTTACATTATACATGTTACCACTGGGCTCAGTTATAAGCAGACATGGCATTAATTTCCATTTCTATGCAGATGACACACAGCTCTATATATCAGCCAAACCTGACGATAAATTTAGATTACAGAAAATGGAGGACTGTGTAAAGGATATAAAACTCTGGATGTCACATAACTTCCTTCTCCTTAACAGTGACAAAACCGAAGTTCTCCTTTTAGGTCCAAAAGACTCTAGAAATAAACTATCAGACTTAATGTTAGACTTGGCTGATTCTTCCATCATTCCTGGTTTAGCAGCAAAAATTTTTGCGTCACATTCGACTCAGATTTATCATTTGAGCAACATATAGCTAATATTAGTAGAACAGCCTTTATGCAGCTTAGGAACATCTCCAAACTAAGAAACTCCTTATCACTACAAGACGCAGAAAAGCTAGTACACGCTTTTATTACCTCAAGGCTAGATTACTGTAATGCATTACTGTCAGGTTGTTCCAGCAGGAACCTCAATAAACTTCAGCTGGTGCAAAATGCTGCAGCCAGGGTCCTTACTAAAACTAGAAAATTTGACCATATCAGTCCAGTTCTATCAGCACTTCATTGGCTCCCAGTTAAATTCCGTATTGAATACAAAATTCTTTTATTAACATATAAAGCCCTACATGGCCTCGCTCCTGAGTACCTGCAGGATCTTATAGTATATTACGAACCATCAAGACTACTTAGATCTCAGGGTGCTGGCCTCTTACGCGTTCCCAAAATTCTGAAAACCTCAGCAGGGGGAAGAGCCTTTTCCTATAAAGCCCCCCAGCTCTGGAATAACCTTCCAGATAATGTTCGGGACTCAGACACAGTCTCAATCTTTAAATCTAAACTGAAAACTTATATGTTTAGTTTAGCTTTTGGTAATTAATGTTTCTTAGATAAGGGCTGCAGGTCCAGGGGTTCGCGGACCCAGGGAATTGTAGTACTCTGAGATGCTGGAGCTGTCGTCTCGCTGCTTACACGCGATCACTCAGGTTTGTTGACGGTGGAGCAGATAGATGCTGGTGTTCTCAGGGTACGCCCGTGTCCGTGTTACCTTCTGGCTCTCTCCTTTTAATTATGCTGTGATAATCAGACCTGCCGGAGTCATCAGACATACCCAGATGCTGATGATCAACATTCTCTGCACTCCATAAAATTCCTCTTAGAACTAACTTCTCTCTCTTTACCTTCCCCGAGTAAATGGCCACCCAGCCCGATCTGCAGGAAGATTGCCCGCTGAGGTCCCCTCTACCTGCATCTAACCAGCTGCCACCTACCAGTCCAGCCAGCGGGTCCCCCCCAACCCGCCACCACCCATGGCTCACCCGCCAGCCGCTGCTGCCTGTTTGGTGGCCGTGCTGAAACCTAGATGGACTCGTGCCTGTCTGACACTATTAATATCACAACTATTAACTTTCTGTTGTACCTGGTTTGGTAATTTTTATCATTAATGTTTAAAACAGTCTGGCCAGAGGAGGATGGGTCCCCCTTGTGAGTCTTGGTTTCTCCCAAGGTTTCTTCCTCCAGCTCTGAGGGAGTTTTTCCTTGCCACTGTCGCCGTTGGCTTGCTCACGGGGGTCTTTGACGCTTCATGTTATTTCTTCTTTCTTCTCTGTCTCTGTTCTTTATTAAGTAATAATTATGTAAAGCTGCTTTGTGACGACAACAGTTGTAAAAAGCGCTATACAAATAAATTTGACTTGACTTGACTTGACTGAGGCGGTGGAGTAATACTACAGGATTTTACACTGATATGATAAAATACACTCACACTTGTTTACCTGTAAACATGTTTTTTAGACGCTTCGCACCTGTGGATAACCTGTGAAATATACACTCCTAAAATAGGGGTCCGTCAAGGGTTCTTTAGTAAAGGCAGTGGTTCTTTACAGAACCAGGACAACTCAAATAACCATTTGCTTGGTCTGGTTTAAAGAACCTTCATATATTTAAACCTTGTTATCATCAAAGAATCCTTTGAAGACTTTGTATGTGTGTGTAGATGGTGTTTAGAACCACCATCTTAGAACATTCCTAAATAGCACCAATAGTTCTACTATTGTTACCAAAGAACGCTCTTCAGAATGTTTCGCAGTTTTTTAAAGAACTTTTTAGAGAACGAAAGAAAATGGTTCTATATACCACCAAAATGGGTTCTAAATGCTAAAGCACCTATTTCAGAACCCCTTTCAGTATGTGCATGTGTGGATGGTTCTTTAAACAATCTTTTAAATGTGTTTTTTAAGAGCACCAAAATGGTTCTACCATTGTTATTGCCAAAGAACCCTATTTAGAACCCTTTGTACACTGTTCCTTGAGAAATATTGGGAGGATATTCAATTTGAAACTGCAAAGAAAACACATAAGGTGCTTTGTGGAACCTTCAAGAAAAGGTTTTTAGAAGAAAAAGGTTCTATGAAGGTCCCCCAAAACACTAAGAGGTTCCTCTGCAGTTTCAAATTTGTCTCAAGTCATTTTTGAAGAACTTGTTTTTAACAAACGTTTTTAAAGAAAGTGGTTCTATATACCACCAAAAGGGGTTCTACCATTGTTAATGCTAAAGCACCTTTTTCAGAACCCTTTCAGTGTCTGTATGTGTAGATCGTTCCTTAAACTTTTTCAAGCTGTTTTTTTAAATAACTTTTTAAAAATGGTTCTACACACCACCAACATGGTTCTACTATTGTCATTGTCACAGAACCCTTTGTATGTGTATGTGAGTTTTCTGTAAGGGATCCGAGAACATCAGGATGAAGTAGACGGTCATTTTCCCCATATTCCAACAAGGTTCCCCCACAGGACACACAGAGAACAGTAACACTGCACTGCTTGACCAGGTTCTGCTTAGCAGGTTCTGTTATTCTGAAACGTGGAGGGGTCTAGAACAGGTCCAGCTTCAGTAGGCCGAACACCAGCATTCCATGGAAATGAAAAAGTGCCAGTAGTGATGTTGGATTGTTTGTTTTGTGTGAAAATGAAAAACATCTTTTTACAATAAACTGTCCTCAGACTGAGAAGCTCTCCACATTCATCTCCTCAAGGGCAGACCAGCTTCACTGATGCAGCTTAGTTCAGTCAGGACTGATGTTCAGGTACTACAGACGTTTAGATCAGCACAGCAGGAAAATGAAAATTACTAAAATGACTAATTCATGTATTTGAGGGTGGACTGATGGATTGTTCTACAGCCGTCAACATTCATATAAACAAATGAGAGGAAATAGGGAGATGTGTCAAGTGTGAGGCCAAAATAAAACCTGAATTAAAAAGTAAAAATAAAATAAGAATTTATTTTTAAAAAGTGAATTGTGAAAAATGAGTAAATAATCATACATAAACCATGATCTGAAGAGAGGAACATTTTAATGTCGCAAAATAGTGATTAAGTTTATATTAAATACTGTTACAATACAATTACACTATTGTGACATCACAATTACACTTCTGTGACATCACAGTTACACTACTGTAGCATCACAGTTACACTATTGTGACATCACAGTTACACTACTGTGACATCACAATTACACTACGCTGACATCACTGTTATACTGTTGTTACACCATTTATACACTACTGTGACACTTCTGTGACATCACAGTAACACTACTGTGACATCACAGTTACGCTATTGGTTCACCACTGTTACAATACTATTACTATTGAAGTGCTTTATATTCATTTCTAATCACCACTGGAAACACCTTTCCTGCAACATCAAAGCTTTATGGTTTTGTTTATTGCTACAGAAGCAAATAAACACTGAATTAGTCTTTGAAGTCGTATTTAATCGAGTATTCTCAAAGTAAATCAGAACAGTAAAACGGCACAAACTCAGCAGTCAGAGCTCTTTATTTACCACTCACTATCATCTACCACTACCATCACAATGCACAAAGAGCAGAGCTGCTGTCACTCCAAGTGCACCCCGTCACAGGTGTCCTTCGGGTCAATAAGCCTGAAAAGACAACGCAAGAGGTCGGATGACATCATTAAGGTCAATCACAGCCAATCACAGTGAACGTTCAGAAAAACGTGCAATCATTATTGAGGTCAGTAAACTGCAGTGTAAATCCAATGTAAATGGATTCATAAGGGTAAAAGGGTCATACTGGTTTCTCTCGCGCAGGGCCTTCCTGGCCTCTCGAGCCTCATTCTCAGCGTAGATCTTCTTATAGCAGTAAATCAGCACCCCGATCATCCACAGCTGCAGGAATACAATCACCACGTACATCATGATCTCCGAGATCACTGCGGTCAGCTCACGGTTCGCTGCAGACAACAGGAGACAGGACATAACAGGAGGAACAACAACAACAACAACAATAACAATAACAATAATAACTGCACTAGTAATTACAATAATAACAGTAATAACAAAGCTACTGCTACAGTAATAATCAGTACTGCAATAATACTACATCAACAACAATGGCATATCAATAATAATATCAACTAATACTACAATAAATATCCACTAAAATATCTAATAGTAATGACAATACTATATTACTATTATTATTAATAATCATTACAATTATTGTAGTACAGTAGTAATAACTATAATACTAGTTCTAATCCTAATATTTATAATAATAATAATAATAATGAATAAAATAAAGGACAACAACAATAATAATAATAGTAATAATAATGATAGGAAATATATAGAATAACAACAATAATAGTAAAACTGCTTATAATAATAACAACCATAATAATAATAGTAAGTTAGATAGTAAGATAGTAAAAACAACATTAATTACTGCAATAATAAAAAATATGATTTGACTACTGATATGACGGTAATAAAATAGAAGCTATAATAATAATAATAATAATAATAATAATAATTGTTATTATTGTTGTTGTTGTTGTTGCCATTATTAATCTATATTAGTAGACATGCAGGTTTATTTGAGAGTATATAGTATATGTACATGTCTACTAATAAACAGCATGGATAAATTATACTATGTGGACAAAAGTTTTGGGACACCTGCTTATTCACAATTTCTTCTGAAATCAAGTTTCTCCTGCATTTGTTGGAGTATCTGTCCCTCTTGTCCAGGGAAAAAGACTTTCTACTAGATTTTGGAAGGGCATTGCTGTGAGTATTTGATTGCATTCAGCCACAAGATGGATGTAGGATTTTAGATGATGATCAACACCCCACCTCATCATCCCCAACTCATCCCAAAAGTATTGGATGGAGCTCCACCACCATCATTTCAGAGAACACAGCTCTTCCACTGCTCCACAGCTCCTCAATGTTGGGGGGCTTTAGACCCCTCTAGCCCACGCCTAGAATTAGGCAGCAGACGGGGTCTGAGCAGAGAGTGGGCGTGGTCTGATCCCTTAGACTCTCATTCTCTACTACAGCTCTCACCTTCAGGCACCACAGTGAGCTCCACCGTCCTCTGGATGACGACCTTGTGTTCTCCCAGGGGGAGGAAAAGCGTGCGCTGGAACACACACTCGTACGTTCCCGTGTCGTTGAACGTGACATTATGGATGAAGATGGCTCCGATCTGAACATCTGCCGATCCCTCCGTCCCCTGCCACTCCAGACGCTCCTCAAAGTGATCGTCCATGATGGTGGAGAGAGGGTGTTCATAATGGAAGATCTGCAGGAGAGGGAGAGAGAGAAGAAGAGAGGACCAAACTGTGGTCCTGAAGGTCCTGAAGATCTCCCAGCCTAGATCACATCAGTGGTCCTGGCCCTGGAAGACCCCTGTCCCCCACATTTTCATGTTTCTCTGCTCCAGTTTACTCCGAACCTTCTTTTAATCCACTGATTCCCAAACATACCCAGTCAGAGCTGGAGTTCTACAGTGAAGGTTCTAGATAAGCTCCCCCAGTCAGAGCTGGAGTTCTACAGTGGAGGTTCTAGATAAGCTCCTCCAGTCAGAGCTGGAGTTCTACTACAGTGGAGGTGAAGGGAAGCAGACGTCTGAAGCTCTAATAATAAAAGCTCCTCACAGAAAGTTCTTTACCTAATGGTAATGAAGACGCTGCCTGATGCCTGAGACACGGTTCTACCAGAGTTCTGAGAAGAGTTCGGCTCTAGAACCTGCTTTTAGAACCAGATCATTAAAATGGTGGAGGGATACATGCTGCAGGGTGTAGTGCAGCTACAGAAAGTAGTCCCTAAAGAGAACTGGATTGGTTGAGATTCTCTATTCACTATTTTACCTTCATCATCATCATCATCATCATCATCATCATCATCCATATAAAACTCAGAAGACTCGTGTAGCTGCACTGGTGGGTTTGGATAGGAGATAAATTATGGGCTGTATCTGTGTTGTTGTAGTCATGGCGACCGACGCCTGCTTCCATTCACCTCCACTGTACAGAGATGAGAGTGGGTCAGCTTTATACCCCTCCTCTAGGCCATGCTCGGCATAGGGCACAGTGACCTTAGGGGTCAGGCCCTCACAGCTGCCTGCTCCAGAGTGTCCCGTTCTATTCGCCATTCTATAGAGATTATACAGGCTCCCCTTTTTCAGCCACGGGTTCTTCATTAGAAGAGACGTCCGGATACTTTTGGACATGTAGTGTGTGTGACTGTGACTGGCACTAACCAGATAAGAGTCGTTCACCCCGGAGGGAGTAAAGTACCAGTCCACAGAGGTTTCTGCGGGCACCTCCTCCCTCTGCTTACACGAAATGCAGCCCAGCAAGAAGCTCTGACCGGCCACCGCCTCGGTCATAGAGTCCACCTCCGCACAGCCAGCATGACACTGAGGGGCTACACACACACACACACACACACACACACACACACAAAAGGAGGACAAATACACATAAACCTCTACACATCACCACAGTCACCCAAAAACCTTGTATCTCCATTATTGCTTTGTTTTACTTTTCTCCAGAATGTGAATCTGCAGCTGTTCTTTATACTGTATCAGAACTGCATGATGAACGGACCAATAGAAACGCTCCAAACTGACCTGGAATAAAGTCTTTCTACATCGAAGCTGTAAAGCTGCAATTTTGGAGATACAAGTTTTTTTATGTGACAACAGTTCTTCAAGTACCCAGTAATTCTCCCATACACATTACAGTCTGATAGAGGCCTGTTGAAGAGAGTATAATCCGGGCCTTTGACCTCTCTGATGGACGGCAGTGGACGTTTCAGGTGGAACTGTGAGCCTGAACCTCTTTACATTACCACAGGCGTCCCACAAGGCCCAGTGTTAGGCCCCCTAGTCTTTCCTGAGACTGGGGGGAAACGTCTGCTCTTACCGCAGGACGCACTACAGATGGACTTTAAGGTTGAAGATTTTTACTTCAGGTCTGTTTGTGATGGTTTAAGGAGACGTTTTAGAATTCTAATATTTTTGTTATTTTAGTTATTTTAGTTACTGCATTCATCATCATTAACACCCAGCCCTCAGCCAGCCTGAAAATGAGGATCTCTCTCAATGTAAATCCAAGCTTAAATAAAGAATGATGATGATAGCTTATGCATAGAAACTCAAATAATAATAATAATAATAATAATAATAATACAGACACCAAAACAAATATCAAAATAAATTTTAAATCTCAAACCTGGTTAAATAATTTAATCCTAGATTATCTACAGTTTCTCAAATAGTATTATTATAGTATAATATTACAATAGTAAATTATAATAATAATAATTCAGACACCCAAACAGTTATCAAATTGAATTCTCAGTTATGATAGTTCATCATGGATTATGTACAGATTCTCTAATAATAACAACAACAACAACAATCATAATAACAATAACAACAACAACAACAACAATAATAATAATAATAATAATAATAATAATAATACAGACACCAAATATCAAATTGAAATCTTACAAAATTAAAATCTCAAACCTGGTTGGATAATTTAATCCTAGATTATCTACAAATTCTCAAATAATAATAATAATAATAATAATAATAATAATAATAGGAATATCATTATATTTCTCTATATATCAGATATTATATAGAATAACAGACACTCAAGTATAGATCAAATTATTGTTTTATTCTCTGCCCCTTAATTGGTTCATTGGTTCATTGGTTCTATATACAACCATGGAAACTTATTAAAATGGTTCTGTACCTAGTAATGGTTTTCTGCTCTATGATGAAGGAAATCGTATATGTGGTTGTTCTGCAGCAAAGAACAATTATTTAGTACTTTACAGACTCCTTTTAACTTTTGAAGTTGCTCTCATTCATTTACATCCTCCTTTATATATATTCAAATATATAACTATATTATTATATAATTCTATATTTTATATATATATATATATATATAATTTTTTGGGGGGTCAGTATTAATATTTTATTATTATTATTAACATGTAAAGCTGTGGTCTGATTATGATCAGGGTTAGTGCTGGAGAGAGTTCAGTTTGCTTTAGTGCAGATTATGCTGGGACTGGGTCACAGTGGTGTAAAGAGAGCTGGGGTCTTCCTGGCTTATTATTTATGTTAAATGATGTGCAGACAGACAGGGGGCGCTGTGCTGTTAGTGCTGATACCTGCTGTGCTTCAGCCACTAGTCAACAGGAGGGATCTACAGTAAAGCAGCTCCAGCAGCTGAACCACCACAACACCATCCACCCAGGCACGGTGGAGGTGAAGGGCAGCAGACGTCTGAAGCTCTAATAATAAAAGCTCCTCACAGAAAGTTCTTCACCTAATGGTGATGAAGACGCTGCCTGATGCCTGAGACACGGTTCTACCAGAGTTCTGAGAAGAGTTCGGCTCTAGAACCTGCCTCAGACAGTTGCAGAAGCACGTGGTAATGCAGGCTTACACACTTCCTACACAGGTGTGTTGTGCGCATGCGCACTGCAGTGCCTGTACACCTACCCAGCAGCAGCAGTGACGTCAGGCTGTAAGCGGGTGTGTTTCCTCATTTCCCGTAGTTCTCGATCTCGCGCTCGCGCTGCCCTGAACCATGTCCAAGTCCGTGCGGGACATCCTGCTCGAGGCTCTGGAGGATCTGGACTCGGAGCAGTTTAAGAAGTTCACCGCTAAGCTGACCGACTCCGGGCTGCAGCCGCGCGTGCGGAGGGGCGCCGTGGAGGGGAAGGACCGCGGAGACGTCGCGCGCCTTCTCATAGAAACGTACACGGAGAAGCGCGCGCTGGAGATCACCGCGCAGCTGCTGAGGACCATCGGTGCCAATCAGATAGCGGAGGATCTAGAACAGGAGGCTGCAGGTGAGGAGGAGGGGGAGGAGAGGGGGGGGGGTCTTTATTGATCACCTTTATTAACGTTATATACTATATATAAACATAATGAACCTTATTAACTTTATATACTATATATAAACATCATTACCCTAGTTAACTGTATATACTATATATAAACATAATGAACCTTATTAACTTTATATACTATATATAAACATCATTACCCTAGTTAACTGTATATACTATATATAAACATAATGAACCTTATTAACTTTATATACTATATATAAACATCATTACCCTAGTTAACTGTATATACTATATATAAACATAATGAACCTTATTAACTTTATATACTATAAATAAACATCATTACCCTAATTAACTTTATATACTATATATAAACATCATTAACTATATATAATATATAAACAATATACCTGATTAATATACATCATTAACTATATATAAACATAATGAACCTTATTAACGTTATATACTATATATAAACATAATGAACCTTATTAACGTTATATACTATATATAAACATCATTACCCTAATTAACTTTATATACTATATATAAACATCATTAACTATATATAATATATAAACAATATACCTGATTAATATACATCATTAACTATATATAAACATAATGAACCTTATTAACGTTATATACTATATATAAACATAATGAACCTTATTAACGTTATATACTATATATAAACATCATTACCCTAATTAACGTTATATTCTATAAATAAACATCATTACCCTAATTAACTTTATATACTATATATAAGCATCATTACCCTAGTTAACTTTATATACTATATATAAACATCATTAACCTTATTAACGTTATATACTATATATAAACATCACTAAACTTATTAACGTTATATACTATATATAAACATCACTAACCTTATTAACATTATATACTATATATAAACATCACTACCCTAATTAACGTTATATACTATATATAAACATCACTAACCTTATTAACGTTATAAACTATATATAAACATCACTACCCTAATTAACGTTATATACGATATATAAACATCACTAACCTTATTAACGTTATATACTATATATAAACATCATTACCCTAATTAACGTTATATACTATATATAAACATCACTAACCTTATTAACATTATATACTATATATAAACATCACTAACCTTATTAACGTTACATACTATATATAAACATAATGAACCTTATTAACGTTATATTCTATAAATAAACATCATTACCCTAATTAACTTTATATACTATATATAAACATCATTACCCTAATTAACGTTATATACTATATATAAACATCATTACCCTCATTAACGTTATATACTATATATAAACATCATTAACCTTATTAACATTATATACTATATATAAACATCACTAACCTTATTAACCTTATTAATTTTGGCATCCTAAATACACCCTAACTACACCATATTTAGGCACCATAAATACACCCTAACGCTCTATTTACACCATGTTTAGACACCCTAACACCCTATATGGCATTCTTAATACACCCTATTACACCCTAATACATATTTACACCCTATTAAGGCACGGTTAATGCAGTTGTAATGCAGGTTTCTGTAGACTGTATACAAACCGAGTGTTGCTGTGATGTCAAACATCCTGGTATCAACAAAATTCCAGCTTTACATAATGAGGAAAAACATCAGTGTAAAAAATGGATTCCAAGTTATTTGGGATCATTTCTATTGGTCCATTCATCAAGAAATTTAGCAGTCTGGTTACCAAGCTAATCTCTGTCCTAATGTCGTTGTTCTCAGATTTCGTTCGCCAAGCGCCTCAACCTGAACCTCCACTTCAATCTGACGTTACCACAGACCCTGAAATTCCTTCTGCAGGGGATTCTCCAACCCTTCCACCCAACCCCAACTCTGCTCTCATTCACTGCACCCCCCAGTTCAAGGAGAACGTCCTCAGAGAAAAAGGAAAGGAGGTAGGAATCTGACTTTACAGTGGAGGTGAATGGAAGCAGGCGTCGGTCGCCATGACTACAACAACACAGATACAGCCCATAATTTATCTCCTATCCAAACCCACCAGTGGGTTATATGGAATGACGATGATGATGATGATGAAGGTAAAATAGTGAATAGAGAATCTGAACTAATCCAGTTCTCTTTAGGGACTACTTTCTGTAGCTGCACTACACCCTGCAGCATGTATCCCTCCACCATTTTAATGATCTGATTTTAAAAGCAGGTTCTAGAGCCGAACTCTTCTCAGAACTCTGGTAGAACCGTGTCTCAGGCATCAGGCAGCGTCTTCATCACCATTAGGTGAAGAACTTTCTGTGAGGAGCTTTTATTATTAGAGCTTCAGACGTCTGCTTCCCTTCACCTCCACTGTAGAACTCCAGCTCTGACTGGGGGATGTTATCTAGAACCTCCACTGTAGAACTCCAGCTCTGACTGGGGGAGCTTATCTAGAACCGAGCGCTTCACAGCAAACTCACCATCTCATTCAGTTATTTGTGCAAAGGGGGTTAAAAAATTGCTAAAATAAGCTGTTTTAAGGGGTTAATTAGTTTTTATTTGGGGTGTAAAGTTCTTTCTTATGCGGAGGTTCTTTAAACTCCAAAAAATAAAAAAGGTTCCTTGGTGGAACCACTCCAAAGCCCCCTTATTTTGAAGCATGTATTAAAGTCCACCCACTGAAGGACAACATGGGGTGTCAGAAACAGGACAATGAACTAATATATATATGTATATGTATGTATATATTTCCTCAGATTTACCATGTTCTAGATAAGGGTACAAGGAAGTGCTTGGCTCTGCTCATCAACAACGTGGAGTTTGACAACGCTAATTTGAGAAGGAATGGAGCTCAGATAGACGAGGAGAACATGGAGACACTGCTGAGAGGTCTGGGCTATGATGTAGTAAAGCACACCAACCTCTCTGGCCGGGTGAGTCAACAACATGGAGACTAATGCTAAGATGTTTAACAACTTCCACCAATCAGGCATAAGATAGGAGTCACATGACCATAACAGCGTTTACTCTGATGCCACCTGGTGGTTGTCAGGGCTGGAAACTGGACACCAGTGACTTACACCACTCAGCCGTGACATAAACAACAGCTCTGACCATTCGAGTCATGGACTCCACAAGGTGTCCTGTAGTCCTGTAGTATCTGGCACCAAGGCTAACGTGAGCAGCGATCATTTAAATTCTGTATGTTGTGAGGTGGGCGGGGCCTCCATGAGCATCAGTGAGCCTTGGGCGTCCATGACCCTGTCGCCGGTAGGTAGATACTGGCCACTGCACATTGGGAATACCCCACAAGACCTGCCTGATGTTTTGGAGATGTTCTGACCCAGTCGTTTATCTAGAACATCAACAATGTTTGGCTCTTGTCGTTTTTCCTGACTTGGGACGCTGTCTATCAGTTTAGCCCAGATGGGATAGCCTTTGTTTTCCTCATACATTGATGAGCCTCGGGCACCCAACACCCCGTCACCGTTTTTTGATTTGTCCCTCCTCGGTCCACTGTGGGTAGTTACCCACCACGTCTGACAAGAAGCCCCCCACAAGCCTCGACGTTTTGAAGATATTCTGACCCGGACACCTGGACATCTCAAGTTGGCATCAGGTCTTCATGCCTGACCATTTCTCCCACATCCAACACATCGGCTATTAGATATATATCTTGATCACTGGTGAACGTCTGTGAAGTCCACCGACCCACCAGCGTAGGGGGCAGACAAATTGGAAAAGGTCCGAAAGTTTGATGGAAATATGTAACATCTACAAACATCAAACCAGTGCTTTACCCACTGGTCCACCACTGGGTGCAAGAGGAGTGCCACCAAAACAGCTCATTCTACAAAACCTCTAAAGCCTTTCCAGCAGATCTTTGAACTCCTGTCAGTTGCGAGACGACCTGTCCCGCAGGTAAATGGTGAATGCTTACCTGCCCAACCAAGTGACCTAAAAGAAAAGAGTCCTCATCAGACCAGGCCACCTTCTTTCTTTGCCTTAAGGTCCAGTCCGAACACTTGGGTGTGCCACTGTAGGCACTTTTGACGGTGGACAGGGGTTAGCATGGGCACTCTAACAGATCTGCAGCTATGTAGCAGGAGGGTGCTGCACTGTGTGATGTGAGGTTTTTCCACCAGTAACCATCATCTTTTTGTTAAGAGTTCTTCTGCAGTAGCCCAGCACCCTGTGATTTGTCCCTTCTCGACCCACTGTTGGTAGTTACCCACCACAACTTGCTTGAATCTGCCTACAAGCAGCAAGATCAAGACGTCTGGACATATCAGTGTGTCCCTTGTCAGAACGGCTCAGGTCTTCATGTCTGACCAGTTATCACCCAACACCCTGTTGCCAGCTGGTAGTCTGTCCTTGCTCAGACCTCTATCTGTATGTACCCACTAGGGATGCACCAATCCGATACTAGGATCGAATATCGGCCCGATACTAACAAAATTTGCTGGTTGAATATTGGATAATTAGTCTGATCCAAACGTTTGATCCATTCACGGTACCAGATTCTCGGTTTTCTAGGCTTCATAACCCAGGATCAGAGTAACCTACAGACATCATACACAGATCATGACGAACAGCAGGACTCTGCCTATCGCCACCTGTTGCTTGTCTTCCATATACGGAGAACCGAGAAGGGAGGGGCTGCTCGCTCCTCTTTAGTCTCACAGATTTTGAGATTTGAGTCCGGACAGCACTGTGTCGAGGTCCAGCACAGTTATTGATTTTAGTGACCAATAAACAGAAATTATGTTCATTAATATCTGAATTCATTTGTTATAGTTTAAGTTAGTAAAGTATTGATTAAGTGAGTTTACTAAATGTAGTAAATTTAAGGTTATTAATTAAACAGTGGAATCGAATCGGTATCTGTTATCGTCCGATATGCAAAGTTCTTGTAATGGTATCTGTCGTCCGACAATTTGGCCCTTGTCAAAGTGGCTCAGCTATTGACCCGCTATAGCCATAAACCTCAGCTGCTGCATTGTAGTCTCTACAGCCCATGTAGGAATATGGCGAACACTGGTAGTGATGCCTGGATGAAGACGAGTCTCAAGATGACGACCCTATATGACATTGTGAAGACGGTAACCCGGGGAGCAGAGAGAGGGTAAAGAATCTTGCTCAAGGGCCCAACAGTGACATCTTGCCGAGCCTAGGTCTCAAACCCACAGCCCTGTCATCAACAGCCCGGAGCTCTAACCAATGATCCACCACTGCCTGAAGCTTTCCCGCTTTCCAGCCTTACTCTCCCCCAACTCACCTGGGGATGGTTTCCCTCCTCACCTGGCGACGGCTTTCTCTGCTCACCTGGCAACTGCCTCCTCTTTCCCCTTTGGGGACTACCTCCTCTCCTCCAGCCTACCTACTGCATTGTCCATTGCTCCAGATGGACCAGGTACTTCAGGGTTATCTGTAGGTCTGGTGTTCTGTCCTTTACCTATGTGGCTATTTACAAAAGCAGGGCCATGGTAAACCACTGGTAGGATCAGGAAGGTCGGGCAGTCAGAAACCCTCACTGTTACTCTAGAGAAGGAAGCACTGATGGAGGAAGAACAGAGAAGAGGAATCGAAACTGGAAGAAAGAGGATCTTAACCAATAAAATGAAAAGGGGAGGAAGCCCACCAATGTTGAAAGCTAACGCTGTGGATTCTGAGACCTCAAAAAAATTGAGGACCAGCTGGAAACTCAGGAAGAGTTGGGAAAGGAAGGGTGGATGAAATGTGCCCTATGCAGAACCTCCAAGTGTCCTAAGGAAGTATAGGTCCACCAAGCCTGCAATCCAATAACTGCTAGAACCTCTTCTTTATATATCACTGACCGTTCATTTGTAAAGAAGCTAATTAGCTAATTAGCTAACTGCAGATAAAGCTTTTTAATGACATTAAAAATAGTGTCCATTACATTCAGTTGTCTTCACAAGAGTTAGCATAGTTAGCACAGAACACGCCTACCGCCCACAACTCCACCAGTAATAAACTGAGACTGGTTGTTTTTTCAGGAAATGGACGAGGCGATTAGGAGCTTTGCTGGACGTAGCGAGCATGCAGAATCAGACAGCACCTTCGTGGTCATTATGTCTCATGGAAAGAAAGACAAAATTTTGGGGGTCCATCATGGACCAGACAATGACAAGGATTTCCTTCCTGTGGACAATATCTACACACACCTGAACACAGCGAACTGCCCGGCTCTGCGCGACAAACCCAAGGTTATTCTGATTCAGGCCTGCAGAGGAGGTAATACTAATATTTCATATTTATTTCTGTTCATTTTCTACAGTTATTTTAAACAACTATCTGTTAAACTGATCACATCTCAGCGTATACCACAATACCTACATTTAGAGCATTATTAATATTCACCCTAATGAGAGACTGTAGCTCCGCCTCCTCAGTGTATACCACAATACCTACATTTAGAGCGTTATTAATTATTATTCACCCTAATGAGAGACTGTAGCTCCGCCTCCTCAGTGTATATCACAATACCTACATTTAGAGCATTATTAATATTCACCCTAACCAGAGACTGTAGCTCCGCCTCCTCAGTGTATATTACAATACCTACATTTAGAGCGTTATTAATATTCACCCTAATGAGAGACTGTAGCTCCGCCTCCTCAGTGTATATTACAATACCTACATTTAGAGCGTTATTAATATTCACCCTAATGAGAGACTGTAGCTCCTCCTCCTCAGTGTATATCACAATACCTACATTTAGAGCGTTATTAATTATTATTCACCCTAATGAGAGACTGTAGCTCCTCCTCCTCAGTGTATATCACAATACCTACATTTAGAGCATTATTAATATTCACCCTAACCAGAGACTGTAGCTCCGCCTCCTCAGTGTATATTACAATACCTACATTTAGAGCATTATTAATATTCACCCTAACCAGAGACTGTAGCTCCGCCTCCTCAGTGTATACCACAATACCTACATTTAGAGCATTATTAATATTCACCCTAATGAGAGACTGTAGCTCCTCCTCCTCAGTGTATATCACAATACCTACATTTAGAGCGTTATTAATATTCACCCTAATGAGAGACTGTAGCTCCGCCTCCTCAGTGTATATCACAATACCTACATTTAGAGCGTTATTAATATTCACCCTAATAAGAGACTGTAGCTCCGCCTCCTCAGTGTATACCACAATACCTACATTTAGAGCATTATTAATATTCACCCTAACCAGAGACTGTAGCTCCGCCTCCTCAGTGTATATTACAATACCTACATTTAGAGCATTATTAATATTCACCCTAACCAGAGACTGTAGCTCCGCCTCCTCAGTGTATATTACAATACCTACATTTAGAGCATTATTAATATTCACCCTAACCAGAGACTGTAGCTCCGCCTCCTCAGTGTATATTACAATACCTACATTTAGAGCATTATTAATATTCACCCTAACCAGAGACTGTAGCTCCGCCTCCTCAGTGTATACCACAATACCTACATTTAGAGCATTATTAATATTCACCCTAACCAGAGACTGTAGCTCCGCCTCCTCAGTGTATATTACAATACCTACATTTAGAGCATTATTAATATTCACCCTAACCAGAGACTGTAGCTCCGCCTCCTCAGTGTATATTACAATACCTACATTTAGAGCATTATTAATATTCACCCTAACCAGAGACTGTAGCTCCGCCTCCTCAGTGTATACCACAATACCTACATTTAGAGCGTTATTAATATTCACCCTAATGAGAGACTGTAGCTCCGCCTCCTCAGTGTATATCACAATACCTACATTTAGAGCGTTATTAATATTCACCCTAATGAGAGACTGTAGCTCCGCCTCCTCAGTGTATATCACAATACCTACATTTAGAGCGTTATTAATATTCACCCTAATGAGAGACTGTAGCTCCGCCTCCTCAGTGTATATCACAATACCTACATTTAGAGCGTTATTAATATTCACCCTAATGAGAGACTGTAGCTCCGCCTCCTCAGTGTATATCACAATACCTACATTTAGAGTGTTATTAATTATTATTCACCCTAATGAGAGACTGTAGCTCCGCCTCCTCAGTGTATATCTGTAAGCTTAATAAAGGAGGTGTGGGACAGGCTCGGTCTGGGAGAAGGGGTGGGTGTTTTCAGCTCTGGTGACAGAGAGTGGGAGTCAGTCACGTTCTCCATTCTATATGTGTAGACAGGCATGGGCGTGTGTGGGTCTCTGACAGCGAATCAGACGACATGGAGATTGATGGTGTGTGGGAACATAAAGAGAAGGATTTCGTCTCCCTGTTCTCCTGCACCCCCGGTGAGTAGGACCTCGTGGTGACCATTGGTTTACCCTCATCCCACTGCAACCTGACCACCTGACTGTCCGTTATTAGGATACTACAGCCTGTGGGCCGCCAACCGGCCGTCAGTGTTATTACATACTTCTGTTACTAAAGAACAGCCCCCCCCCCCCCGCCGCTTGTACAGAAGCCCCCATTTTTAACTTCCAGATCCGCTAGGCTAGGGGATCCCGGGTTCCTGAGTGACGCAGCTGCCTAAGCAAGTCTGGTCTCCAGACTCTATATTTTTATTTTTTTATTTTTTTTTACGCCTAGAATTTTAAAACTGATGCCGAGAAGGTTGTTCTTCAGGTCGGTGAAGAAACTTTTTGTTTGTTCAAATTTTTATTAAAATTAAATAAGACTGTTGTTTTCCACAGACACCGTATCTTTCAGGAACGAAGAAAACGGAGCATACTTCATTGGATTCCTGGTGGAGGTGTTCAACGCTAATGCGCATAAGGACCACATCGAGGAGCTGTTCCGACAGGCAAGTCCAGCAGCACTTCATACTCATGCGATTCTAATCATACATGTCTATGAGACACATTCTGTATAGGGGAGACAGTTCACACACATTGCATTCGGGCAGTCTTCAGACCCTTTCACGTTTTTCACATTTTGTCATGTTGCGGCTACTTTGTGCTCAAATAAAAAAATTAAAACTGAAATTTTAAAAATGCTGCAAATTTATTGAAAAGGAAAAGCTAAACTTGGACATGGACAAGTATTTAGACCATTTACTAGGCCACTTCAAATGTATATATATATGAGATATATACAGTATACTGTATATGGGATGCTGTTCATATATATTAAATATATATGAGATATATACTGTATATGGGATGCTGCTCATATATATGAGATATATACTGTATATGGGATGTTACTCATATATATTAAATATATAAGATATATACTGTATATGGGATGCTGCTCATATATATTAAATATATAAGATATATACTGTATATGGAATGCTGCTCATATATATTAAATATATATGAGATATATACTGTATATGGGATGCTGCTCATATATATGAGATATATGATGTATATGGGATGCTGCTCATATATTGTATATAAGATATATACTGTATATGGGATGCTGCTCATATATATTAAATATATAAGATATATACTGTATATGGGATGCTGCTCATATATATGAGATATATACTGTATATGGGATGCTGCTCATATATATTAAATATATAAGATATATACTGTATATGGGATGCTGCTCATATATATAAGATATATACTGTATATGGGATGCTGCTCATATATATTAAATATATAAGATATATACTGTATATGGGATGCTGCTCATATATATGAGATATATACTGTATATGGGATGCTGCTCATATATATTAAATATATAAGATATATACTGTATATGGGATGCTGCTCATATATATAAGATATATACTGTATATGGGATGCTGCTCATATATATTAAATATATAAGATATATACTGTATATGGGATGCTGCTCATATATATGAGATATATACTGTATATGGAATGCTGCTCTTATAATAATGAGATGTGCACTATACATTAGTATTCTGTTTATGTATATGAGACAACACTGTCCTATAAATCAGGTCTACAGTGTTTCAGTCTCTAAGCTCAGCTCTGAGTGTAATGTGTTCCTCCTTTACTGTTACAGGTTATGAGACGTTTTGAGAACTTCCGGCGCTTTAGACAGATGGTGTCTAAGGATCGAATTTCTCTCACAAAGTTGTTCTACCTGTTCCCAGGGCTCTGAGAGGAGAGCGACATCAACATCAGCCTACTTTTACATTACATTCTGCTCAACTGACATATAATACCATGTAAGGGAAGTACACTACAGCTGATATGATGCCTCATGCCTCCCTGGTGTGACATAAATGTGATTAATAAAGAATTTTAATAATGATGCACAGTATCCACAGTGAATTATTTCTCAATTTTCTGACTGACCTTCATTACTGAAACTATTTCACTTCTGAAAACACCTGGAGTATTAATTACTACCAAACGTACTGAAGAAAGAGCCTACTGTAATTTAATATAACAATTAACAATAGTGAATGAATACCTATACTATGGATTTAGCACTGACAGTGCTGAAATAACATCTGGTACTGAATCAATGCCTAGATTACTGAAATAGCAATGGCAGGGCTGAAAGCAAGTTAGCTCCATATACTACTGATTATGAACCAACTTTACTGAAATCTCAATAACTCCTAAATTACTGAATGAATACCTATTAATACTGATTGTACCGATGTAATAAACATCAACAGTCCCAAAAAAATACATATACTACTATATTAGCACGAGCAGTACTGAAAAACACAAACAGTTCTAAGAAAATACCTATACTATTGAATTAGTACTGACAGTACTGAAAAATACCTATACTACTGAATTAGCACTAACAGTACTAAAATACCTATACTACTGAATTAGTACTGACAGTACTGAAAAACACCTATACTACTGAATTAGCACTAACAGCACTAACAGTACTAAAATACCTATACTACTGAATTAGTACTGACAGTACTGAAAAACACCTATACTACTGAATTAGCACTAACAGCACTAACAGTACTAAAATACCTATACTACTGAATTAGTACTGACAGTACTAAAATACCTATACTACTGAATTAGTACTGATAGTACTGAAAAAGACCTATACTACTGTATTAGCACTAACAGTACTAAAATACCTATACTACTGAATTAGTACTGACAGTACTAAAATACCTATACTACTGAATTAGTACTGACAGTACTGAACAAATTCCTATACTACTAAATTAGCACTGACAGTACTAAATACCTATACTACTGAATTAGCACTAGCAGTACTGACAGTACCAAAAATACCCAACTCAACCCAAAAGTACTGGATGAAGCTCCACCACCATCATTCCAGAGAATACAGTTCTTCCACTGCTCCACAGCTCCTCAATGCTGGGGGGCTTTATACCCCTCTAGCCCACGCCTGGCATTATTAGGCAGCATGGTGTTTATCTGCTCCTGCAGATGGTCCTATTCTATTGGCAGTTCTTCTTCTCTACAGAGACAAGCTGTGTGTGCATTTGCACATCTGTGTCAGCAATTGGTGCACCCTAAAGCAGCTGAATGCATCCCTTAAAAGGGGTGTCCACAAACTTTTGGACAGACAGTGTATGTAGACGTATGCTTCAGGGAGGAGGGGCAGAAGCTGTGGGCTGATGTTTTTAACTTCCTGGAAGAGAAGAAGCCCCGCCAACTTTCTTCTCGTCTTCTGACTCCAGTGCGGACGCGCGCGAGCTGCCTTAAACCATGTCCAAGTCCGTGTGGGACATCCTGCTCGAGGCTCTGGAGGATCTGGACTCGGAGCAGTTTAAGAAGTTCACCGCTAAGCTGACCGACTCCGGGCTGCAGCCGCGCGTGCGGAGGGGCGCCGTGGAGGGGAAAGACCGCGGAGACGTCGCGCGCCTTCTAATTGAAACGTACACGGAGAAGCGCGCGCTGGAGATCACCGCGCAGCTGCTGAGGACCATCGGTGCCAATCAGATAGCGGAGGATCTAGAACAGGAGGCTGCAGGTGAGGAGCCTGGTTATTCACCTGAGAGACGGGGCAGCGCGAGCGAGGAAACCGAGCAGACGGGTTTTAGTTTCACTTTTAGGTGGAGACGTGTCCACCCCTGCTTCTGCTGCAGAACCACAGCGACACATACAAAGCACGAGCGCGAGGGACTGTTAAACACCAACTGCTGAATTGGCAGGGTAGACTACTTATTCAGCTTAGTCAGTACTGAACTGATACCTGTAGTACTGAATCTGTGCTGAGAGTACTGAAATGAAACCTAAAGTACTGAAGTAATGTGTTACTTAATCAGCACTGAGAGTACTGAGTTGATACCTTTACTGCTGAATTTGTGCTGAGAGTACTGAAATGAAACCTAAAGTACTAAAGTAATGTGTTACTTAATCAGCACTGAGAGTACTGAGTTGATACCTTTACTGCTGAATTTGTGCTGAGAGTACTGTAATGAAACCTAAAGTACTGAATTAACATTTATCCAACCTAATCAGCACAGAGAATACTAAACTAATGCTTAAACTACTGAATTTGTGCTGAGAGTACTGAAATGAAACCTAAAGTACTGAATGCATTAACTATTACTGAGAGTACTGAATTATACTACTGCATCTGTGCTGAGAGTACTGAAATGAAACCTAAAGTACTGAAGTAATGTGTTACTTAATCAGCATTGAGAGTACTGAAATGAAACCTAACGTACTGAAGTAATGTGTACAAAAAACACTAAGTGCTGAATTAGTACTTATTTGATTAGTAGTTAAGCACTAAGAATACTAGACAAAAATACTGAATTAATACAGAAAGTACTGAGTTAATATTTATCCAATGTAATCAGCACTGAGGACTGAAATAAAACTTATAGTACTGAATAAATGCTTGTGCTACCTTAGCGTTTGTTCTCTAAAATGTAGTAGCTTATTTTAGTAATTATTTTGTACATTTGTAATTTATGTGCTGATGATGCCATTGGGATCTGACAGAACTAATTATGTTTTCTTTTTTTCTAGCAAACGGATACTCACAGTCTGCTGGAGCAGGTGAGTGAAACAACAAATATTTATATTATAAACTTGGACATGGACAAGTATTTAGACCATTTACTAGGCCACTTCAAATGTATATATATATATATATATATATATATATATATATATATATGAGATATATACAGTATACTGTATATGGGATGCTGTTCATATATATTAAATATATATGAGATATGTACTGTATATGGGATGCTGCTCATATATTGTATATATTACATATATCTGAGATATATACTGTATATGGGATGCTGCTCATATATTGTATATAAGATATATACTGTATATGGGATGCTGCTCATATATATGAGATATATACTGTATATGGGATGCTGCTCATATATATTAAATATATAAGATATATACTGTATATGGGATGCTGCTCATATATATTAAATATATATGAGATATATACTGTATATGGGATGCTGCTCATATATATGAGATATATGATGTATATGGGATGCTGCTCATATATTGTATATAAGATATATACTGTATATGGGATGCTGCTCATATATATTAAATATATAAGATATATACTGTATATGGGATGCTGCTCATATATATTAAATATATATGAGATATATACTGTATATGGGATGCTGCTCATATATATGAGATATATACTGTATATGGGATGCTGCTCATATATATTAAATATATAAGATATATACTGTATATGGGATGCTGCTCATATATATTAAATATATATGAGATATATACTGTATATGGGATGCTGCTCATATATATGAGATATATACTGTATATGGGATGCTGCTCATATATATTAAATATATAAGATATATACTGTATATGGAATGCTGCTCATATATATGAGATATATACTGTATATGGAATGCTGCTCTTATAATAATGAGATGTGCACTATACATTAGGATTCTGTTTATGTATATGAGACAACACTGCCCTATAAATCAGGTCTACAGTGTTTCAGTCTCTAAGCTCAGCTCAGAGTGTAATGTGTTCCTCCTTTACTGTTACAGGTTATGAGACGTTTTGAGAACTTCCGGCGCTTTAGACAGATGGTGTCTAAGGATCGAATTTCTCTCACAAAGTTGTTCTACCTGTTCCCAGGGCTCTGAGAGGAGAGCGACATCAACATCAGCCTACTTTTACATTACATTCTGCTCAACTGACATATAATACCATGTAAGGGAAGTACACTACAGCTGATATGATGCCTCATGCCTCCCTGGTGTGACATAAATGTGATTAATAAAGAATTTTAATAATGATGCACAGTATCCACAGTGAATTATTTCTCAATTTTCTGATTGACCTTCATTACTGAAATTATTTCACTTCTGAAAACACCTGGAGTATTAATTACTACCAAACGTACTGAAGAAAGAGCCTACTGTAATTTAATATAACAATTAACAATAGTGAATGAATACCTATACTATGGATTTAGCACTGACAGTGCTGAAATAACATCTGGTACTGAATCAATGCCTAGATTACTGAAATAGCAATGGCAGGGCTGAAAGCAAGTTAGCTCCATATACTACTGATTATGAACCAACTTTACTGAAATCTCAATAACTCCTAAATTACTGAATGAATACCTATTAATACAGATTGTACTGATGTAATAAACATCAACAGTCCCAAAAAAATACATATACTACTAAATTAGCACAAACAGTACTGAAAAACACAAACAGTTCTAAGAAAATACCTATACTACTGAATTAGTACTGACAGTACTGAAAAATACCTATACTACTGAATTAGCACTAACAGCACTAACTTTACTAAAATACCTATACTACTGAATTAGTACTGACAGTACTGAAAAATACCTATACTACTGAATTAGCACTAACAGCACTAACAGTACTAAAATACCTATACTACTGAATTAGTACTGACAGTACTGAAAAATACCTATACTACTGAATTAGCACTAACAGTACTAAAATACCTATACTACTGAATTAGTACTGACAGTACTGAAAAATACCTATACTACTGAATTAGCACTAACAGCACTAACAGTACTAAAATACCTATACTACTGAATTAGTACTGACAGTACTGAAAAATACCTATACTACTGAATTAGCACTAACAGTACTAAAATACCTATACTACTGAATTAGTACTGACAGTACTGAAAAATACCTATACTACTGTATTAGCACTAACAGCACTAACAGTACTAAAATACCTATACTACTGAATTAGCACGAACAGTACTGAAAATACCTATACTACTAAATTAGCACTAACAGTACTAACAGTACTAAAATACCTATACTACTGAATTAGTACTGACAGTACTGAAAAATACCTATACTACTGAATTAGCACTAACAGTACTAAAATACCTATACTACTGAATTAGTACTGACAGTACTGAAAAATACCTATACTACTGTATTAGCACTAACAGCACTAACAGTACTAAAATACCTATACTACTGAATTAGTACTGACAGTACTGAAAAATACCTATACTACTGTATTAGCACTAACAGCACTAACAGTACTAAAATACCTATACTACTGAATTAGCACTAACAGCACTAACAGTACTAAAATACCTATACTACAGAAGTAGCACTTACAGTACTGAAAAAAATACATATACTACTGAATTAGCACTAACAGCACTAACAGTACCAAAAATACCTATAATACTGAAGTAGCACTGACAGTACTGAACAAATTCCTATACTACTAAATTAGCAATGACAGTATTAAATACCTATACTACTGAATTAGCACTGATAATACTGAACAAATACCTATACTACTGAATTAGCACTAGCAGTACTGACAGTACCAAAATACCTATACTACTTGAAGTAGCACTAGCAGTACTGACAGTACCAACATATGTATACTACTGAAGTAGCACTGATAATACTGAACAAATGCCTATACTACTGAATTAGCACTAGCAGTACTGACAGTACCAAAATACCTATACTACTGAAGTAGCACTAACAGTACTGAACAAATTCCTATACTACTAAATTAGCACTGACAGTACTGAACAAATACCTATACTCCTGAATAAGCACTAAAAGTACTAAAGTACATATACTACTGAAGTAGCACTAACAGTACTGACAGTACCAAAAATACCTATACTACTGAAGTAGCACTAAGAGTACTGAACAAATTCCTATACTACTAAATTAGCACTGACAGTACTAAATACCTATACTACTGAATTAGCACTGATAATACTGAACAAATGCCTATACTACTGAATTAGCACTAGCAGTACTGACAGTACCAAAATACCTATACTATTTGAAGTAGCACTAGCAGTACTGACAGTACCAAAATACCTATACTACTTGAAGTAGCACTAGCAGTACTGAACAAATTCCTATACTACTAAATTAGCACTAACAGTACTAAATTCCTATACTACTGAATTAGCACTAGCAGCACTAACAGTACTAAAATACCTATACTACTGAATTAGCACTGACAGTACTGAAAAATTCCTATACTACTGAATTAGCACTGACAGTACTGACAGTACTAAATACCTATACTACTGAATTAGCACTGACAGTACTGACAGTACTAAATACCTATACTACTGAATTAGTACTGACAGTACTGACAGTACTAAATACCTATACTACTGAATTAGCACTGACAGTACTGACAGTACTAAATACCTATACTACTGAATCAGCACTGATAATACTGAACGTAGCACTAACAGTACTGACAGTACCAAAAATACCTAACTCATCCCAAAAGTACTGGATGGAGCTCCTCCACCATCATCATTTCAGAGAACACAGTTCTTCCACTGCTCCACAGCTCCTCAACGCTGGGGGGCTTTATACCCCTCTAGCCCACGCCTGGCATTATTAGGCAGCATGGTGTTGATCTGCTCCTGCAGATGGTCCTATTCTATTGGCAGTTCTTCTTCTCTACAGAGACAAGCTGGGTGTGCATTTGCACATCTGTGTCAGCAACTGGTGCATCCTAAAGCAGCTGAATGCATCCCTTAAAAGGGGTGTCCACAAACTTTTGGACAGACAGTGTATGTAGACGTATGCTTCAGGGAGGAGGGGCAGAAGCTGTGGGCTGATGTTTTTAACTTCCTGGAAGAGAAGAAGCCCCGCCAACTTTCTTCTCGTCTTCTGACTCCAGTGCGGACGCGCGCGAGCTGCCCTGAACCATGTCCAAGTCCGTGCGGGACATCCTGCTCGAGGCTCAGGAGGATCTGGACTCGGAGCAGTTTAAGAAGTTCACCGCTAAGCTGACCGACTCCGGGCTGCAGCCGCGCGTGCGGAGGGGCGCCGTGGAGGGGAAAGACCGCGGAGACGTCGCGCGCCTTCTCATAGAAACGTACACGGAGAAGCGCGCGCTGGAGATCACCGCGCAGCTGCTGAGGACCATCGGTGCCAATCAGATAGCGGAGGATCTAGAACAGGAGGCTGCAGGTGAGGAGCCTGGTTATTCACCTGAGAGACGGGGCAGCGCGAGCGAGGAAACCGAGCAGACGGGTTTTAGTTTCACTTTTAGGTGGAGACGTGTCCACCCCTGCTTCTGCTGCAGAACCACAGCGACACATACAAAGCACGAGCGCGAGGGACTGTTAAACACCAACTGCTGAATTGGCAGGGTAGACTACTTATTCAGCTTAGTCAGTACTGAACTGATACCTGTAGTACTGAATCTGTGCTGAGAGTACTGAAATGAAACCTAAAGTACTGAAGTAATGTGTTACTTAATCAGCACTGAGAGTACTGAGTTGATACCTTTACTGCTGAATTTGTGCTGAGAGTACTGAAATGAAACCTAAAGTACTGAAGTAATGTGTTACTTAATCAGCACTGAGAGTACTGAGTTGATACCTTTACTGCTGAATTTGTGCTGAGAGTACTGAAATGAAACCTAAAGTACTAAAGTAATGTGTTACTTAATCAGCACTGAGAGTACTGAGTTGATACCTTTACTGCTGAATCTGTGCTGAGAGTACTGAAATGAAACCTAAAGTACTGAATTAACATTTATCCAACCTAATCAGCACAGAGAATACTAAACTAATGCTTAAACTACTGAATTTGTGCTGAGAGTACTGAAATGAAACCTAAAGTACTGAATGCATTAACTATCACTGAGAGTACTGAACTATACTACTGCATCTGTGCTGAGAGTACTGAAATGAAACCTAAAGTACTGAATGCATTAACTATCACTGAGAGTACTGAATTATACTACTGCATCTGTGCTGAGAGTACTGAAATGAAACCTAAAGTACTGAAGTAATGTGTTACTTAATCAGCATTGAGAGTACTGAAATGAAACCTAAAGTACTGAAGTAATGTGTACAAAAAACACTAAGTGCTGAATTAGTACTTATTTGATTAGTAGTTAAGCACTAAGAATACTAGACAAAAATACTGAATTAATACAGAAAGTACTGAGTTAATATTTATCCAATGTAATCAGCACTGAGGACTGAAATAAAACTTATAGTACTGAATAAATGCTTGTGCTACCTTAGCGTTTGTTCTCTAAAATGTAGTAGCTTATTTTAGTAATTATTTTGTACATTTGTAATTTATGTGCTGATGATGCCATTGGGATCTGACAGAACTAATTATGTTTTCTTTTTTTCTAGCAAACGGATACTCACAGTCTGCTGGAGCAGGTGAGTGAAACAACAAATATTTATATTATATAATATAATATGTTTATATAATATTATATATATATCTTTATATCTTTATTTATTGTTTTTTTTGGTTTATTATGTAAATCCAAACGTTTAGCTGTTTGTAATACACCAATCAAACAAGACCCATATAAAATTTTCTAAATAAGAAATAAAAAGCAATATCTCACTTATATTTATTGTTCTTGCTGCTGGATGTAGGCTAATGTATTTTCTGTAAATCTAGCTAGCAGTATTTATATTTAAGACGTTAGCAACCTCATTATGATCAACACATCTAGCCAAATATTTACCCTGTGAGCACAAGAACCCTTTAAATATCTCAACTCTAATCTCAACTAAGAGAATAATAACTGCAGTCTCCGAATTATTCAACCCTCAACTCAACTTCACAAAATCAGGTGGAAAATCAGGAGCTTTATCAGCTGCATCAGGTAGATTGAGCTAAAACATCAAATTCCTGGACTAGTTCTGGAGGGGTTTGCTGCATGTCGTTCGACTGCTTGTTGTTTGACTGCGTGTTAGAAATATGGCAAGAGAGTCGTCGAAAAGATGGAATCAATCAAGTATCAGGAAATCCTGGGAGAGGAAAACCTAATTCCTTCTAAGAAGAAGCTGAAGCTTGGGCGTCATTGGACCTTGCAACAGGACAATGATCCCAAGCATACCTCAAAGTCCACCAAGGCTTGGTTTCAAAAGAAGTCCTGGAAGATTCTGGAGTGGGCGTCACAGTCGCCTGACTTGAAGCCCATAGAGAATCTTTGATTCAGTTTTAATTTTGCAGCAGCAAACATCAGAGAGTGCCACTGCCCATGAGGAATGGGCTGAGATTCTGGGCTCTACTTAGTACTAAAGACCCTTGTGATGAAAGGGGAGAGTAATTCTGAGACTGCAGTCGTCATTAACCTCTTGAGACCCTGCGTCCTCATATTAGGACATTACATTTCTGCTTCTCTGCACCATCATACTAAATTTCTTTTAAACTTTGACACTTTTGCCTCATATGAGGACATTGTTGTTGTTGTTGTTTGTTTGTTTTTTTGCAAAAACGGCTTCCTGTACAAAGACTAAGTTTAGTTTTTATACTTGTTAGGTCCTACTAATCCCAAATAGAAAAAATAAAAATGCACTGCAAGCAAAAGTCCGAGTCTCAGGAGGTTAAAAGTGGTATTGTGTGCTGAATCTGGAGAAAACACTTGTTCTATTAGTTGTGTTGAGATATTTAAATTAGTCTTGTTTAATTGGTTGATTGCAAACAGCTGAAAGTTTGTAAAGATAGCAAATAAATCCTCAAAATAATTGAGGCAATGAGGATTGAATCATTTCCATTGCAGCTATGTTTACATATATGTTCAGCCACACAAAAGTTTGAGCTTCGAAACTCAGTTAGCATACTATGATAATTTATTAATATCTATACAAATATATACAAAAATATATCTTAACATTTAGCTTTAAATGAGAACATAGAACAAATATAGATTGTTTATGGGCCAGTTGGTGTATCTTATATATATGGAATATACATACAGTATATATACATATATATACACTGTATGTATATTCATGCATATATATATGTATGCATATATATATATATAAGATACACAAACTGGCCCATAAACAATCAAATGATCCTCGGGATCCTCTTTTCTAGGTTCTCAGTAGACATATTCAGTCGTTTTTCTCTGGAATCTAGACTCTGACCTTTTCAGCTGTTTTAATTGTCTTTATTAGCATTTAATTGTGCAGAGGTCATGTCTGACTTCCCAAACTAAAGCCTGTGTTGATGTTCTGCAGGTGGATCAGCCAGCGCAGCGACTCCAGGTAGGTAGATGTGGTGTGGTGTGTCTATAGTTTTACAGTTGCAAATAGTTCAGTTATTATTATAATTATTATTATTATTACTTATTCTTGCAGCTGGATGAAGGCTAATGTATTTCCTGTTAATCTGAAAATCTAGCTAGCAGCGTTTGTATTTAAGACGATAGCGACTAGCTGTTTACGTAAAGTCATACTGTCTCCAAATATTAATATTAGCATGGTATATGATGTTACCATGGGCAGGGTGTACCTATTAATGGGTGCTCCTACATTTACATGGCTTCCACATTGTCCCTGCTAAAAAAAACAAAAAAACATCTAAAGGCCATCTGGCCTTTAATCTGGCCTTTGATGGTCAAGGTGGTTGAACATGTTGAACATACCATACACTGGGAAGCTAGCTGGTGAACCACCTCTTGACCAGTGTAGTGTACGTTGCATTTAGCATTAGCCAAGCTGGTCATTCTGGTGCACCAGCTTGTCGATGCCGATCATGCTGGCCAACCAGTGTGGTCAAGCCGGGTCATACTGGTTGTCTAGTCTGGTCAGGTTGATCGTGTTTGTAGAGCAGCTAATTCAAACCATCAAAACACACCCCATGCTGCTCAACCAGCCAAACCAGCTGCTAATGTGAAACTGCTCTGAGTCAGGAGAGAAGCTGGTTAGCATTAGCTTAGTTAGCAGGATACCAGTCTGCTCTCCACAGAACTTACTCAAGTCTGGCTGACTGGCCTGTAGTCGTTTCTTCAAGGTTCTCAAAAGATGTGCCGAAGACATTTACTCATTCAATGTTCGTGATAGCATGTTCACATGGATCATGTCTTACTAACCAAACTAGTGATTGAACATCTTGCTGTTCTGCAGGTGGAGCCGGCAGTGCAGCAACTCCAGCTGATGGTAAATAGATGTGTGGTGTGTCTGTAGGTGTAATGTGTGTGTTCAGAGAACCTAAAACAACCTAAAATAGTCTAATCTAGATCAACGTCCTCACAGTCACCCTCCCTGTGTTCTGACCATCACTTCTAGATGCCTCAAAAGCCGCCTTCATCGATGAGAAGTTAGCGGACCTGGTGCAGAGAGCTACTGGGGTGGAGTCAATCTTGGACGTGCTCCTGTGCAGGAAGGTCATCAACAACGAGCAATACAGCGAAATCAGAGCCGAGAAAATAGCCCAGAAGATGATGCGCTATTTGATTAGTGAAGCCTTAAGAGCAAGTGGCAACTTGGGGAAGGCCGCTCTGTACCAAGTCCTGATGGACCAGCAGCCCTACATGATGCAGGACCTGGGGGCTCGCTGAGACCACTGAGCTCATGGCACTACTGGAGCTGGTAAAAATTCCACTGGTAAAAAAAATAAAGGTGCCTAACTGGTTATGGGCTCGGGCATTAGCCTTTAATTAGTACACAACTCCTATTTGTTCCCGGTTGCACAGCGTTTTTGTTGAGTTAGCGCCACCTAGCTGAGTCTGATGTTCTCCTAACTCACAATGCAGGTTCTCCTGAGAGGTGGAGAACTCCAGTGAGTTCTGAGGGACCTAGCTATATCAAGCATGCTGGTTTTTTTCAGACCCGCCCTGTTTCTTAGATTAATTTGACGTTCATTTTAAAATGATGAAGCAGCCACATGGCGCTAGTTAACCACCAAACTGCTGCGCCGTTTAAGGTGGAGCAGAAAAATCTGTATAAGAAGCCAACGCCTGCCTCGTACATGGGGTAGCCTCTAATTTGTGCTGTGCCCCACCTCCACAGCTCCCCCTGCAGTCTGTACTGGCTATGCTGACTCTGATACTGATACTTTCCACCCTTGACCTCACCCCAGGCAAGCATGTGTCGGGGGGTGCTGGGTTCGGTTCATCAGCAGGTTGAAGTCGTGCAGTGGATGGACATTTGTTTTTTGCAAATCTCAGTCAGGAAGTTTGAGAGAGCCAGTCTTCATTGTCTACTACGACTTTAAAAGTCCTGAGTGAACCCAAGACTTTACAAGACCATTAGACAAAACGCTGTGTAATCAGTTACCTTGACGCTTCAGTTGACCTGACCTGGCTTGACCTGTTCCCTACAGCAGTGGTTCTGTGGCCCAACTCCAGCAACACTCAGGGATACAGTAAACCTGTAGAGGGAGCAGGTGGCTTCACTCCAAAGAACCTTTTGAGGCATCTTTATTTTTTACATTTATACAAATAGGTCTCCCAGTGGTCGGATCCCTTACGGAAAACTCACCTGTGTTTTTTAGCCTCTTCACACAGCTGTCTGCACATCTGGACTGTTCTCACGCAAAGGTGCTACAAATGGGTTCTCTGAGCAAGGAACCAAGCAGGACATGTGGGCATGAAGGGCCATGAACCACAGAAAGGTTCTCTGCACTGAGGCCCTGTTCACACCTGGCTTTAACCTGGCCAAACGCTGCCCACTTGTGAGCTGATTTCTACTGGAGGCGGAGCTTCACACACATCTGTGAAGTCCTTGTAGTTACTGAGTAATCCAGTGTGTGCTAAGCATCACTGCGTGAAAGGGTTAATGATTAATGGTATGAATTAAACAGAGTTATGTAAGAACTGCTCTTTTGTGCTTGTGGGCTCCCCCTACTGGTGGAGAGTGTAATTCGCTGTTACTCCACTGCCGTAAATACACGTTCATTGGCAGCTGTACACATGCATTTCTGGACAAGCTAAGAGCTCCAGAAGCTTGATCTGAAGGTGTAGCAGCATGTGGACTGAGGCAGTGGAGTAATACTGCAGGATTTTACACTGATATGATAAAATACACTCACACTTGTTTACCTGTAAACATGTTTTTTAGACGCTTCGCACCTGTGGATAACCTGTGAAATATACACTCCTAAAATAGGGGTCCGTCAAGGGTTCTTTAGTAAAGGCAGTGGTTCTTTACAGAACCAGGACAACTCAAATAACCATTTGCTTGGTCTGGTTTAAAGAACCTTCATATATTTAAACCTTGTTATCATCAAAGAATCCTTTGAAGACTTTGTATGTGTGTGTAGATGGTGTTTAGAACCACCATCTTAGAACATTCCTAAATAGCACCAATAGTTCTACTATTGTTACCAAAGAACGCTCTTCAGAATGTTTCGCAGTTTTTTAAAGAACTTTTTAGAGAACGAAAGAAAATGGTTCTATATACCACCAAAATGGGTTCTAAATGCTAAAGCACCTATTTCAGAACCCCTTTCAGTATGTGCATGTGTGGATGGTTCTTTAAACAATCTTTTAAATGTGTTTTTTAAGAGCACCAAAATGGTTCTACCATTGTTATTGCCAAAGAACCCTATTTAGAACCCTTTGTACACTGTTCCTTGAGAAATATTGGGAGGATATTCAATTTGAAACTGCAAAGAAAACACATAAGGTGCTTTGTGGAACCTTCAAGAAAAGGTTTTTAGAAGAAAAAGGTTCTATGAAGGTCCCCCAAAACACTAAGAGGTTCCTCTGCAGTTTCAAATTGAAGTAAGTTATATTTTTAACAGTCATTTTTGAAGAACTTGTTTTTAACAAACGTTTTTAAAGAAAGTGGTTCTATATACCACCAAAAGGGGTTCTACCATTGTTAATGCTAAAGCACCTTTTTCAGAACCCTTTCAGTGTCTGTATGTGTAGATCGTTCCTTAAACTTTTTCAAGCTGTTTTTTTAAATAACTTTTTAAAAATGGTTCTACACACCACCAACATGGTTCTACTATTGTCATTGTCACAGAACCCTTTGTATGTGTATGTGAGTTTTCTGTAAGGGATCCGAGAACATCAGGATGAAGTAGACGGTCATTTTCCCCATATTCCAACAAGGTTCCCCCACAGGACACACAGAGAACAGTAACACTGCGCTGCTCGACCAGGTTCTGCTTAGCAGGTTCTGTTATTCTGAAACGTGGAGGGGTCTAGAACAGGTCCAGCTTCAGTAGGCCGAACACCAGCATTCCATGGAAATGAAAAAGTGCCAGTAGTGATGTTGGATTGTTTGTTTTGTGTGAAAATGAAAAACATCTTTTTACAATAAACTGTCCTCAGACTGAGAAGCTCTCCACATTCATCTCCTCAAGGGCAGACCAGCTTCACTGATGCAGCTTAGTTCAGTCAGGACTGATGTTCAGGTACTACAGACGTTTAGATCAGCACAGCAGGAAAATGAAAATTACTAAAATGACTAATTCATGTATTTGAGGGTGGACTGATGGATTGTTCTACAGCCGTCAACATTCATATAAACAAATGAGAGGAAATAGGGAGATGTGTCAAGTGTGAGGCCAAAATAAAACCTGAATTAAAAAGTAAAAATAAAATAAGAATTTATTTTAAAAAAGTGAATTGTGAAAAATGAGTAAATAATCATACATAAACCATGATCTGAAGAGAGGAACATTTTAATGTCGCAAAATAGTGATTAAGTTTATATTAAATACTGTTACAATACAATTACACTATTGTGACATCACAATTACACTTCTGTGACATCACAGTTACACTACTGTAGCATCACAGTTACACTATTGTGACATCACAGTTACACTACTGTGACATCACAATTACACTACGCTGACATCACAGTTACGCTATTGGTTCACCACTGTTACAATACTATTACTATTGAAGTGCTTTATATTCATTTCTAATCACCACTGGCAACACCTTTCCTGCAACATCAAAGCTTTATGGGTTTGTTTATTGCTACAGAAGCAAATAAACACTGAATTAGTCTTTGAAGTCGTATTTAATCGAGTATTCTCAAAGTAAATCAGAACAGTAAAACGGCACAAACTCAGCAGTCAGAGCTCTTTATTTACCACTCACTATCATCTACCACTACCATCACAATGCACAAAGAGCAGAGCTGCTGTCACTCCAAGTGCACCCCGTCACAGGTGTCCTTCGGGTCAATAAGCCTGAAAAGACAACGCAAGAGGTCGGATGACATCATTAAGGTCAATCACAGCCAATCACAGTGAACGTTCAGAAAAACGTGCAATCATTATTGAGGTCAGTAAACTGCAGTGTAAATCCAATGTAAATGGATTCATAAGGGTAAAAGGGTCATACTGGTTTCTCTCGCGCAGGGCCTTCCTGGCCTCTCGAGCCTCATTCTCAGCGTAGATCTTCTTATAGCAGTAAATCAGCACCCCGATCATCCACAGCTGCAGGAATACAATCACCACGTACATCATGATCTCCGAGATCACTGCGGTCAGCTCACGGTTCGCTGCAGACAACAGGAGACAGGACATAACAGGAGGAACAACAACAACAACAACAATAACAACAATAACTGCACTAGTAATTACAATAATAACAGTAATAACAAAGCTACTGCTACAGTAATAATCAGTACTGCAATAATACTACATCAACAACAATGGCATATCAATAATAATATCAACTAATACTACAATAAATATCCACTAAAATATCTAATAGTAATGACAATACTATATTACTATTATTATTAATAATCATTACAATTATTGTAGTACAGTAGTAATAACTATAATACTAGTTCTAATCCTAATATTTATAATAATAATAATAATAATGAATAAAATAAAGGACAACAACAATAATAATAATAGTAATAATAATGATAGGAAATATATAGAATAACAACAATAATAGTAAAACTGCTTATAATAATAACAACCATAATAATAATAGTAAGTTAGATAGTAAGATAGTAAAAACAACATTAATTACTGCAATAATAAAAAATATGATTTGACTACTGATATGACGGTAATAAAATAGAAGCTATAATAATAATAATAATAATAATAATAATTGTTATTATTGTTGTTGTTGTTGTTGCCATTATTAATCTATATTAGTAGACATGCAGGTTTATTTGAGCGTATATAGTATATGTACATGTCTACTAATAAACAGCATGGATAAATTATACTATGTGGACAAAAGTTTTGGGACACCTGCTTATTCACAATTTCTTCTGAAATCAAGTTTCTCCTGCATTTGTTGGAGTACCTGTCCCTCTTGTCCAGGGAAAAAGACTTTCTACTAGATTTTGGAAGGGCATTGCTGTGAGTATTTGATTGCATTCAGCCACAAGATGGATGTAGGATTTTAGATGATGATCAACACCCCACCTCATCATCCCCAACTCATCCCAAAAGTATTGGATGGAGCTCCACCACCATCATTTCAGAGAACACAGCTCTTCCACTGCTCCACAGCTCCTCAATGTTGGGGGGCTTTAGACCCCTCTAGCCCACGCCTAGAATTAGGCAGCAGACGGGGTCTGAGCAGAGAGTGGGCGTGGTCTGATCCCTTAGACTCTCATTCTCTACTACAGCTCTCACCTTCAGGCACCACAGTGAGCTCCACCGTCCTCTGGATGACGACCTTGTGTTCTCCCACGGGGAGGAAAAGCGTGCGCTGGAACACACACTCGTACGTTCCCGTGTCGTTGAACGTGACATTATGGATGAAGATGGCTCCGATCTGAACATCTGCCGATCCCTCCGTCCCCTGCCACTCCAGACGCTCCTCAAAGTGATCGTCCATGATGGTGGAGAGAGGGTGTTCATAATGGAAGATCTGCAGGAGAGGGAGAGAGAGAAGAAGAGAGGACCAAACTGTGGTCCTGAAGGCCCTGAAGATCTCCCAGCCTAGATCACATCAGTGGTCCTGGCCCTGGAAGACCCCTGTCCCCCACATTTTCATGTTTCTCTGCTCCAGTTTACTCCGAACCTTCTTTTAATCCACTGATTCCCAAACATACCCAGTCAGAGCTGGAGTTCTACAGTGGAGGTTCTAGATAACCTCCCCCAGTCGGAGCTGGAGTTCTACAGTGAAGGTTCTAGATAAGCTCCCCCAGTCAGAGCTGGAGTTCTACAGTGGAGGTTCTAGATAAGCTCCTCCAGTCAGAGCTGGAGTTCTACTACAGTGGAGGTGAAGGGAAGCAGACGTCTGAAGCTCTAATAATAAAAGCTCCTCACAGAAAGTTCTTCACCTAATGGTGATGAAGACGCTGCCTGATGCCTGAGACACGGTTCTACCAGAGTTCTGAGAAGAGTTCGGCTCTAGAACCTGCTTTTAGAACCAGATCATTAAAATGGTGGAGGGATACATGCTGCAGGGTGTAGTGCAGCTACAGAAAGTAGTCCCTAAAGAGAACTGGATTGGTTGAGATTCTCTATTCACTATTTTACCTTCATCATCATCATCATCATCATCATCATCATCTTCATCATCATCATTCCATATAAAACTCAGAAGACTCGTGTAGCTGCACTGGTGGGTTTGGATAGGAGATAAATTATGGGCTGTATCTGTGTTGTTGTAGTCATGGCGACCGACGCCTGCTTCCATTCACCTCCACTGTACAGAGATGAGAGTGGGTCAGCTTTATACCCCTCCTCTAGGCCATGCTCGGCATAGGGCACAGTGACCTTAGGGGTCAGGCCCTCACAGCTGCCTGCTCCAGAGTGTCCCGTTCTATTCGCCATTCTATAGAGATTATACAGGCTCCCCTTTTTCAGCCACGGGTTCTTCATTAGAAGAGACGTCCGGATACTTTTGGACATGTAGTGTGTGTGACTGTGACTGGCACTAACCAGATAAGAGTCGTTCACCCCGGAGGGAGTAAAGTACCAGTCCACAGAGGTTTCTGCGGGCACCTCCTCCCTCTGCTTACACGAAATGCAGCCCAGCAAGAAGCTCTGACCGGCCACCGCCTCAGTCATAGAGTCCACCTCCGCACAGCCAGCATGACACTGAGGGGCTACACACACAC
This sequence comes from Salminus brasiliensis, assembly GCF_030463535.1. Lineage (NCBI taxonomy): Eukaryota > Metazoa > Chordata > Actinopteri > Characiformes > Bryconidae > Salminus > Salminus brasiliensis. The sequence goes on along the minus strand of NC_132878.1, from coordinate 97,413,515 downwards.
ACACACACACACACACACACACACACACACAAAAGGAGGACAAATACACATAAACCTCTACACATCACCACAGTCACCCAAAAACCTTGTATCTCCATTATTGCTTTGTTTTACTTTTCTCCAGAATGTGAATCTGCAGCTGTTCTTTATACTGTATCAGAACTGCATGATGAACGGACCAATAGAAACGCTCCAAACTGACCTGGAATAAAGTCTTTCTACATCGAAGCTGTGAAGCTGCAGTTTTGGAGATACAAGTTTTTTTATGTGACAACAGTTCTTCAAGTACCCAGTAATTCTCCCATACACTTCACAGTCTGATAGAGGCCTGTTGAAGAGAGTATAATCCGGGCCTTTGACCTCTCTGATGGACGGTAGTGGACGTTTCAGGTGGAACTGTGAGCCTGAACCTCTTTACATTACCACAGGCGTCCCACAAGGCCCAGTGTTAGGCCCCCTAGTCTTTCCTGAGACTGGGGGGAAACGTCTGCTCTTACCGCAGGACGCACTACAGATGGACTTTAAGGTTGAAGATTTTTACTTCAGGTCTGTTTGTGATGGTTTAAGGAGACGTTTTAGAATTCTAATATTTTTGTTATTTTAGTTATTTTAGTTACTGCATTCATCATCATTAACACCCAGCCCTCAGCCAGCCTGAAAATGAGGATCTCTCTCAATGTAAATCCAAGCTTAAATAAAGAATGATGATGATAGCTTATGCATAGAAACTCAAATAATAATAATAATAATAATAATAATAATAATAATACAGACACCAAAACAAATATCAAAATAAATTTTAAATCTCAAACCTGGTTAAATAATTTAATCCTAGATTATCTACAGTTTCTCAAATAGTATTATTATAGTATAATATTACAATAGTAAATTATAATAATAATAATTCAGACACCCAAACAGTTATCAAATTGAATTCTCAGTTATGATAGTTCATCATGGATTATGTACAGATTCTCTAATAATAATAACAACAACAATCATAATAACAATAACAACAACAACAACAACAACAATAATAATAATAATAATAATAATACAGACACCAGATATCAAATTGAAATCTTACAAAATTAAAATCTCAAACCTGGTTGGATAATTTAATCCTAGATTATCTACAAATTCTCAAATAATAATAATAATAATAATAATAATAATAATAGGAATATCATTATATTTCTCTATATATTAGATATTATATAGAATAACAGACACTCAAGTATAGATCAAATTATTGTTTTATTCTCTGCCCCTTAATTGGTTCATTGGTTCATTGGTTCTATATACAACCATGGAAACTTATTAAAATGGTTCTGTACCTAGTAATGGTTTTCTGCTCTATGATGAAGGAAATCGTATATGTGGTTGTTCTGCAGCAAAGAACACTTATTTAGTTCTTTACAGACTCCTTTTAACTTTTGAAGTTGCTCTCATACATTTACATACTTTTTATATATATTCAAATATATAACTATATTATTATATAATTCTATATTATATATATATATATATATATATATATAATTTTTGGGGGGGTCAGTATTAATATTTTATTATTATTATTAACATGTAAAGCTGTGGTCTGATTATGATCAGGGTTAGTGCTGGAGAGAGTTCAGTTTGCTTTAGTGCAGATTATGCTGGGACTGGGTCACAGTGGTGTAAAGAGAGCTGGGGTCTTCCTGGCTTATTATTTATGTTAAATGAGGTGCAGACAGACAGGGGGCGCTGTGCTGTTAGTGCTGATACCTGCTGTGCTTCAGCCACTAGTCAACAGGAGGGATCTACAGTAAAGCAGCTCCAGCAGCTGAACCACCACAACACCATCCACCCAGGCACGGTGGAGGTGAAGGGCAGCAGACGTCTGAAGCTCTAATAAAAGCTCCTCACAGAAAGTTCTTCACCTAATGGTGATGAAGACGCTGCCTGATGCCTGAGACACGGTTCTACCAGAGTTCTGAGAAGAGTTCGGCTCTAGAACCTGCTTTTAGAACCAGATCATTAAAATGGTGGAGGGATACATGCTGCAGGGTGTAGTGCAGCTACAGAAAGTAGTCCCTAAAGAGAACTGGATTAGTTGAGATTCTCTAGAAGACAGTTCTTCAAAATGGGAGCTGGTTCTTTAGGGAACCAAATGTGGTTCTTCTGCCATTGAAGTAACCCTAAGAGTATGAGGAAAACTCACCGCACACAAGCAGCACAGCGAACACCAGAAGCGATGCAGTTTTCAGGCTCATTTTCAGAAGAAGCTCCACTAATAGTTTAATACGTGTCCTGGGGGGTCTGCTGATGTCCGTTAGGAGCCACTGTTCTGCAGCCTCAGGCCCATTGTCCCTCCCTGGACGGTCAGCTCTTCTCAGTGTCCAGTAGATTCAACACTCTGTGTAATAAAGTGTCAGACTTGTAGTTCAGTCCTTTTTCAGCTGTTTCACCGAACTGTGGGAAGGTTCTGTTGCTGCGAGGCCGAGCTCTCCAGGCCAGCTCGTGTTTGAGTGCGCTAAATTTAGGCCGTGTGAACCCTCGTGTCTTAACATGACACCCCTTCACACTGCAACCCAAGACGGAATTCGAGCGGTCAGGATTGGGGCGAGGGTCCAGCATTACAGAGCCCATATGTTCCAGTGTTTACATCCAGGCTTGACCACTGGTGCTGTTCTTACTGGGCTGGAGAAGGTGCAGAGTGTCCAGAACACAGGTCAGGTTCTTACATGGGTCGTTCCATGAAAACAGCTTTTATTTTTTAAGGATTTTACTTTTATGTTGTTAATATTGATCATTTTGAATATTTTTACTTCAGTGTTGAGTGATCAGACCACCATTCAAAAATTGAACATTACAAAAATAAATAATAATATCAAAATAGTTCAAATCCAAAACATTCAAAACTTTTAAAAAATTCAAAACATTTCAATTTTACAAAATTCAAAAATTCAAACAATTTAAAATTCAAAAATTTAAAAACAATTTAATTCTGTAACAATTTAAAAATTCAACAATTAAACACTTACATTTCTTAAAATTCAAAATTAAAACATTCAAAGTTTCTAAATTTAAAATGTAAAAATTCACATTTTTAAAAATTCAAAATTGTAAACATTCAGAAATCAAGAATTTATTAAAATAGCTTTAAAAAGAAATGTTGTCACAGAGCAGCTTTACAGAGATCCGGGTCTGAAAGCTGCAAGGAAAAACTCCCTCGGGTCGAGAGGAAGAAACCTTGAGAGGAACCAAGACTCAAAAGAAGAACCCGTCCTCCTCAGGTCCACACCGGATCAGCAAGCTGCCACTGTTGGGCCCTTGAGCAAGACCCTCTACCCTCTCGGCTGCCCACCGCTCTGGGTGTGTGTGTGTGCTCACAGCCCCTAGTTCACTAGTGTGTGTGTGTGTGTGTGTGTGTTCACTACCACAGATGGGTCAAATGTGGAGGACACATTTCGCTGTACATAGGTGGTACTGTTCACTCCCCAGGCCACGTATGAAAGCTCCAGAAACAGCCCATTCTGCAGGAAAAGCCAGCCTGCAGTACTTTCACCCCGCCCTAATGACCCAGCGACTCAGATAGCGAGCTTATATCGGCCTGCAGGTCTGATAAGGTCGGCACCCCACTGCTGGTCCACTCTCGGACCACCCAGATAACTGTCATGTGCGCGAGATCTAACTGGTGTTTAATCTTCTAAAATAAAGAGACTTTTATTCTAGAAAATAAACTTATAAATAGATAATAAGAACTAAGGAAGATAAGAATGACCAGGTCTGATCTAAAATATAGAATTTAAGATTCAGTTGCTGAAACTAGTTTAGAAAAGAAACAAAAGAAAAAATGAAAGTAATATTAAAAATGGAGTAAACTGGACTGTTGGTGAAAAAGCAGAAGACCAGTGGACCGCCAGCTTTGACGTTAGTGGGCCAACGGTGGTCCGCTATCCTCCTTCTATCAGAGGCTATGAAGTTATAAGCAGTGTTTCAGCCTGAAGTGCTGTTTGAATGCGGCGCAGTACCAGACCACCAATCAGAACAGTGCTCATTTACATAATCAGTCTTAAAGGCCCAGTGAGAAATAAAGAGAGGTTGGTGTACAAATGTAAACACACATGAATGTCATTAGTGGAGGTCAGAGGGGACAGTACGAGAAACATGTAAGTATTTAATCATCATTTTAAACTGATTTAGATTATAATTATATAATTAAGTTTGATATAAGCTCGAGAACAAGGTGAAGAATTACATTTGGTAGAATTTGGTAAAACCTGTACAACAGAAATGAAGTTCCACTGAGTGCAATTACAGAGAAAAGCCACTAGATGGAGACATTAACAAGAAAATGGTCCTGTTCATTCAGTGTTGATGCTGCTTTTGTTGGAGTGACTGTCTCTACCGTCCAGAGAAGAAGGCTGCTGTGGTATCCAGGGTGGTTGTCGCCTGTGGAGTTGTGAAGTGGTTCAGGTGTTGATGTTATGTTCCAGTGATGATGTGTTTATTAGTGTTGATGTAATGGTTACAGCGTTGATGTGATGGTTACAGTGTTGATGTGTTGATTAGTGTTGATGTAATGGTTACAGTGTTGATGTAATGGTTACAGTGTTGATGTGATGATTATGTTGTTGATATAATGATTACAGTGTTGATTTGATGATTAGTGTTGATGTGTTGATTAGTGTTGATGCAATGGTTACAGTGTTGATGCAATGGTTACAGTGTTGATGTGATGGTTACAGTGCTGATGTGATGATCACAGTGTTGATGTAATGGTTACAGTGTTGATGTGATGTTTACAGTGTTGATGTGATGATTATGTTGTTGATATAATGATTACAGTGTTGATTTGATGATTAGTGTTGATGTGATGATTACAGTGATGATGTGTTGATTAGTGTTGATGTAATGGTTACAGTGTTGATGTGATGGTTACAGTGTTGATGTGTTGATTAGTGTTGATGTAATGGTTACAGTGTTGATGTGATGGTTACAGTGTTGATGTGTTGATTACAGTGTTGATTTGATGATTAGTGTTGATGTGTTGATTAGTGTTGATGCAATGGTTACAGTGTTGATGCAATGGTTACAGTGTTGATGTGATGGTTACAGTGTTGATGTGATTGTTACAGTGTTGATGTGATTGTTACAGTGCTGATGTGATGATCACAGTGTTGATGTAATGGTTACAGTGTTGATGTGATGGTTACAGTGTTGATGTGATGATTATGTTGTTGATATAATGATTACAGTGTTGATTTGATGATTAGTGTTGATGTGTTGATTAGTGTTGATGTTATGGTTACAGTGTTGAAGGGATGATTACCATGCTTGTGTGATGTTATGATGTTGATGTGATAATTACAGTGTTGATGTGATGATTACAATGTTGATGTGATGGTTAGTGTTGATGTGATGATTACAGTGCTTATGTGTTAATGTTATGGTTACAATGTTGATATTATGGTTACAGTGATTACAGTGCTTATGTGATGGTTACAGTGTTGATGTGATGGTGACGGTGTTAATGTGATGGTTACAGTGTTGATGTGATGATTAGCGTTGATGTTATGGTTATAGTGTTGATGCTATGGTTACAGTGTTGATGTGATGATTACAGTGTTGATGTGATGGTTAGTGTTGATGTGATGATTACAGTGCTTATGTGTTAATGTTATGGTTACAATGTTGATATTATGGTTACAGTGATTACAGTGCTTATGTGATGGTCACAGTGTTTATGTGATGGTTACAGTGTTGATGTGATGGTTACAGTGTTGATGTGATGGTTACAGTGATTACAGTGCTTATGTGATGATCACGGTGTTGATGTGATGGATACAGTGTTGAAGTGATGGTTACAGTGATTACAGTGCTTATGTGATGATCACGGTGTTGATGTGATAGATACAGTGTTGAAGTGATGGTTACAGTGCTTATGTGATGATTACAGCACTTATGTGATGATTACGGTGTTGATGTGATGATCACAGTGTCGATGTAATAAAATGGTGTTAAGGTTTTGATTCTAAATGTGTGATCAGTGGTGTTAGGGTTAACCACACACTTCATTGTTATCCACTGGTATTAGAAGAGCTCCAGACTGTGGTTCCACCTGTGTTCTGTGCAGCACGCTGTTCTAAACGAAGCTTTAGTCTGAATGAATCCAGCTTCAGGTATAGCTGAGTTCAGTGATAACTGCCAGAATGCTGCCCATCACAGATCCTTATATGATATGAGATATCCTCACTGCAGAGGCGAGGCTGTGGCTCTTCAGGCTCGTTTTAAAAGATGCAAAAGGAAGCAAAACTATTCAAAACCTTTCACAGACGGCCCCTCTGTTCTCCAGAAACACGGCCTGCGGAACCCGTACCCGGAGACGGCGCTATGTAAATAAATACACAAAAAGGTTTTGTGTTTGAATACCAGCTGTAATGCTCACAGTGAGACGCTCCTGCAGTTTAGAGGAGCACAGTTCTCTTCCATAATCCATTCAAATGTGTAGAACCAGAACCACCTGCAGAACATCAGCTGCAGAACATCAGCTGCAGATGAGCAGAACACGGTTCGAGGGGAGTCTGGAGGAGTCTGTCTTATTTAAACCGCAGACGTTTAGTCTGAGCCTGAAACTTAATAAATGCTGCCTACTCAGGTAGAATAGAAACGCAAGAAGGTACCGAGTCTCGGCAGAGTCTAGGCCAATATCTAGAACAATTCTCAATCTGTGTTCTTGTCTGTTTTTGTGTTCCTGTGACCTTGCGATGCCCAGGTGTGTTCTCATTCCACAGCCAAATACCCCAGAATTAGCCAAAACCCAAGAACACTCTGCCTGAGTGTTCTAGATAGAACTCAAGGGCACACTATCTGAGTATGTTAGTCATATTTTAGTTCTACATAGAACACCAGGGTGCTCTACCTAAGTATTCTAAATGGACCCCAAAAGCACACTAGAAGTGTTCTAGATAGAACTCAAGGATGCACTACCTGAGTGTTCTAGATAAAACTCCAGCGGTATGGTTTAGCGTTCTAGTTAAAACAGAAGTATGCACTAGCTAAGCATTGTACTTAGAGCTCAAAAATGCACTACCTGAGTGTTCTAGATAGAACTCAAGGATGCACTACCTGAGTGTTCTAGATAAACCTCCAGTAGTATGGTTTAGTGTTCTAGTTAAAACAGAAGTATGCACTAGCTAAGTATTGTACTTAGAACTCAAAAATGCACTAGCTAAGCGTTCTAGTCAAAGCTCGAAGGTACACTACCTAAGTATTTTAGTCATATTTTAGTTCTAGATAGAACTCAAGGGTACACTACTTAAGTGTTCTAATTTGAACTCAAGAACTTAAGAGGACACTAGGTGAGTGTTCTAGATAAAGCTCAAGAAGTCCACTATAGCTAAGCATTACACTTTGAACTTAAAAAATGCACTAGCTAAACGTTGTAGCCAGAACTCAAAGGCACACTCTTTGAGTGTTCTAGATAGAGCTCAAATACACTCTCTAGCTAAGGATTATACTTAGAGCTAAAGAATGCACTAGCTAACAGTTCTAGATAGAGCTTAAGTAGTATGCACAAGCTAGGTATTGTAGTTAGAACTAGATTCTAGTCCATTGTGTACTGCCCGAGGGTTCTATTTAGAACTATGATGCAGGTGTTAATAGATACAGCATCCGGATGGGCTGCCCCCCCCCCCCACCCCACCCCCCGGTTCTGAAGGCTGGTGAGCAGGGCTGTGTTGTGTTTCCACTGGACTGATGCTCAGGGTGTCCGTTTGTCCAGTCTTGAGCTCAAGGCCGAAACAACAGACACAAGGTTAGTAAAATGAGCTTAACGTCTGGAACACAGAACGTGTCGTCACTGAGTGCATTTGCCTACGCTGCAGCACCACAGCCATTATCAGATTTCAGCAGAACTCTGATTACTGACGTTCTAATGTAAACAGAACGCTCATATCTGTGCTTCCAGAAACAGCAACAGTAACACTGCTTATCTCAACGCCACAACAGTGAGACAGACACCAGGATGGTTAGAAGCCCTAAACTCCTCAAAGTAAAGGTTCCACAATGGGTTCTATGACCATAGCCATTGAAGAACCACTTTTGGTTCGATAAAGAACCACACATAAAAGATATGTGGTGCGAATAACCCTTAATTCTAGGTAGAACAGGAATACACACTAGCCAAGCACTGTATCTAGAACTCAAAAAGCGCACTACCTGAGTGTTCTAGATAGATAGTGTTCAGAATAGAGTGGTTACGTGTTCTAGTCAGAACTCAAGGGTACAGCAGCCGAATGTTCTAGATAGAGCTCAAGTGAACTCAAGCTAAAAGTTCTAGCCAGAACTCAAGGGCACACTCTCTAAATATGTTCTAGATAGGGCTCAAATGCTCTAGCTAAACATTGCACTTTGAACTCACAAATGCACTAGCTAAACGCCAGAACTCAAGAGCACACTACCTGGGGGTTCTAGATGGAGTTCAAATAGTATGCACAAGCTAGGCATTCTAGTTAGAACAGCAGTCAGAACTCTAGTCGTTCTAGTCAGAACTTAAATATGTGCTACCTGAGTGTTCTACTTAGAACTCAAGAACAAACAGTAACACTGCTTATCTTGAGGCTACAACAGCTTGTGGAGAACCTTTTAAAGGTTTAATGAAGTGGATGTAAAAATTCTTTACCACTTTAAGGTTCTTCACACTCACATCTCTATTACAAACATGGTTCTATAAGGAACATAGCATCGCTATATAGCATCGCTCCAAAAAACATTTGAAGGTCTACAGAATCTAAAGGTTCTTCTCACTCACAAATCTTCTAATTGGAGCAGAAGATGAATGCACTAGATAACACTGCAGCATTCTAGATAGAACATCAGTAGTATGTACATGACTAAAATACTTCAGGGTGTGCCAGCTAAATGTTCCATGTAGAACATTTGTAGAGTATGCACAAGCTAGGCATTTTAGTTAGAACAGAAGTACACACTAACTAGCCATTGTCCTTAGAACGGTCTAGTCAAGCATGCTGGTCAGAACTCTAGTACTCACTACTTAGCACTCAAAGGTGCACTGGGTGTTCTAGATAAAACTCAAGTTGTATGCACAAGCTAGACAGACTAGGTAGAACAGGAGTACACACTCTTTAGAACACTAGCCACAACTTAAAGGCACACTAGATGAGTGTTCTAGATAGAGCTCAAGTGCACTCTAGCTTAAATGACTAGCCAGAAATTAACGGCACACTAGCTGAGTGTTCTAGATAGAGCTCAAATGCACTCTAGCTAAGCATTATACTTAGAACTAAAGAATGCACTAGTTGAAAGTTCTAGCTAGAAATTAAGGGCAGACTAGCTTAAATGACTAGCCGGAACTTAAGGTCACACTCTGTGGGTGTTCTAGATAGATCTTGAATACACTCTAACTAAGCATTATACTTAGACCTAAAGACTTCACTAGCTAAAAGTTCTAGCCAGAAATTAAGGACACACTAGCTGAGTGTTCTAGATAGAGCTCAAATGCACTCTAGCTAAGCATTATACTTAGAACTAAAGAATGCACTAGCTAAAATGTCTAGCTAGAACTCAAGGACACACTAGCTGAGTGTTCTAGATAGAGCTCAAGAGCATTCTAGCTAAAAGGACTAGCCAGAACTCAAGGGCACACTCTCTGGTGTTCTAGATAAATATCAAATACATGTTAACTAAGCATTATACTTAGAACTAAAGAATGCACTACCTAACGTTTTAGCCATAGCTCAAGGGATCACTCTCTGAGTGTTCTAGATAGATATCAAACACATGCGAGCTAAGCAATACCCTTACAACTCAAGAATGCACTAGCTAAAAGTTCTAGCCAGAAATGAAGGGCACACTAGCCTAGTGTTCTAGATAGAGCTCAAGTGCACTCTAGCTAAAAGGACTAGCCAGAACTTTAAGGGCACAATCTCTGAGTGTTCTAGATAGAGCTTGAATACACTCTAACTAAGCATTATACTTAGAACTAAAGATTGCACTAGCTAAAAGTTTTAGCCAGAAATGAAGGGAACACTAGCTGAGTGTTCTAGATAGAGCTCAAGTGCACGCTAGCTAAAATGACTAGCCAGAACTCAAGGGCACACTAGCTGAGTGTTCTAGATAGAGCTTAAATGCACTCTAGCTAAGCATTATACTTAAACTAAAGAACACACTAGCTAAAACCTTTAGCCAAAACTCAAGGGCACACTAGCCGAGTGTTCTAGATAGCGCTCAAGTGCACTCTAGCTAAAACGTTTAGCCAAAATTCAAGGGCACACTAGCTGAGTGTTCTAGATAGCGCTCAAGTGCACTCTAGCTAAATCGTTTAGCCAAAACTCAAGGGCACACTAGCCGAGTGTTCTAGATAGCGCTCAAGTGCAGTCTAGCTAAAACGTTTAGCCAAAACTCAAGAGCACACTATCTGAGTGTTCTAGATAGCGCACAAATGCACTCTAGCTAAAACGTTTAGCCAAAACTCAAGGGCACACTACCCGAGTGTTCTAGATAGCGCTCAAGTGCACTCTAGCTAAATCGTTTAGCCAAAACTCAAGGGCACACTAGCCGAGTGTTCTAGATAGCGCACAAGTGCACTCTAGCTAAAACGTTTAGCCAAAACTCAAGGGCACACTACCCGAGTGTTCTAGATAGCGCTCAAGTGCACTCTAGCTAAAACGCACTCTAGCCAAAACTCAAGAGCACACTATCTGAGTGTTCTAGATAGCGCTCAAGTGCACTCTAGCTAAAACGTTTAGCCAAAACTCAAGGGCACACTAGCCAAGTGTTCTAGATAGCGCTCAAGTGCACTCTAGCTAAAACGTTTAGCCAAAACTCAAGGGCACACTAGCCGAGTGTTCTAGATAGAGCTTAAATGCACTCTAGCTAAGCATTATACTTAAACTAAAGAACACACTAGCTAAAACTTTTAGCCAAAACTCAAGGGCACACTAGCCGAGTGTTCTAGATAGCGCTCAAGTGCACTCTAGCTAAAACGTTTAGCCAAAACTCAAGGCCACACTAGCCGAGTGTTCTAGATAGCGCTCAAGTGCACTCTAGCTAAAACTTTTAGCCAAAACTCAAGGGCACACTAGCCGAGTGTTCTAGATAGCGCTCAAGTGCACTCTAGCTAAAACGCACTCTAGCTAAAACGCACTCTAGCTAAAACGCACTCTAGCCAAAACTCAAGAGCACACTATCTGAGTGTTCTAGATAGCGCTCAAGTGCACTCTAGCTAAAACTTTTAGCCAAAACTCAAGAGCACACTATCTGAGTGTTCTAGATAGCGCTCAAGTGCACTCTAGCTAAAACTTTTAGCCAAAACTCAAGAGCACACTATCTGAGTGTTCTAGATAGCGCTCAAGTGCACTCTAGCTAAAACTTTTAGCCAAAACTCAAGAGCACACTGTCCGAGTGTTCTAGATAGCGCTCAAGTGCACTCTAGCTAAAACGTTTAGCCAAAACTCAAGTGTTCTAGATAGAGCTCAACCAGTACGCACAAGCTAGGCATTCTAGTTAGAACCGCAGTTAGAACCCCCCAGTATGTACTACCCGAGTGTTCTACTTAGAACGCAAGTGCGCACGAGCGCGCAGACCATGACCCCTGGATGCTGACGTCAGACTTCAGGAACGCAAGGGATTCTGGCGCATGCCCTAACCTGAACGCGCGCCTGTTTTCCCCGTACCGGCTCCCACGTGCCCGTGTTTATATATATTTAGCCCTGCGGTCGCGTGCTCAGATGGTCCGCGAGCTCCGGGAGGAGTATCGCGTTAAACTGATTCAGCAGCGAGACGGAGAGCGCGAGAAGAGTGAGAGGAGTGAGTGGAGTGAGAGGAGTGAGGTGCAGGTGGGTTGGAGGACCAGATAGGGTCTGGCTTTATCCAAGATCTCCGTTTGGAAGCTTAAGTTTGGGGTGTTTTGGGAATATGTCCGTTCCACCTTAAATGGTGCAGCAGTTGCATTCTGGCGCCTGAGGCGCCAGAATGCAACTGCTGCACCATTTAAGGTGGAACGGACAAATTCCCAAAACACCCCAAACTTCAACTTTGCCACGTTTTAGCAGTTTAATTAGACTTTTTAAATTAATTAAATATATAAAATAACACCTTTAATCACGTGCATGCTTTTATATCTCCTTCTCCATTCAGCAAGGTGACCATACCCTTGTCCAGAACTGAACACCAGCTGTGCTGCTAGCCACGAGCTGCACCATGATAATACTAAACAACAGCAGTGAAGCAATGCACGAAGGTAAGCAATACTTACTATTTATGTTTAACAGTACACTTTATAATGAGCTAAACCTCTAAGAGAGCATTTTTGATACCAAGCAAAGCCCCCGAGGTATTAATACAAACATGTGGGTCTTAAAAATAAAAATAAATAAATAAAGCATTGTAAATAACACAATTAAGATGAACTAAATTCGGTTTTAAATATTTATAATTTCTATAAGCAGCAAGTTGGAATGGGCTATTCTACCAAAATAATCTTAAATGCAGCGAGAAAAATAATAACAATATAAAATACACGGAATACTCTCACTATCTCGTTCACTAATGATACGAAGCTTTAGGGAAGATTTTTTCCTCTTTGGTAAATAGTAAAAAGTAGAAATATATTTTTATAATAATATATAATAGTTATTATTAATATTATTATGGTATAATGGTAGAGCGAGCATTGCACTGAACTCTCTCGCTCTCTCTCTCTCGCTAATACGAAGCTTATGGGAAACGTGGCTCTGTTTTAATGAGGTTTTCTTATTTTTAAATAATAATAATCAAATAAATAAGTTTATAATCTAACGAGATTATTATTATTATTATTATCTCTACCATTATCTCCTAAATGGTAGAGCGAGCATTGCTCTGAACTCTCTCTCTCTCGCTCTCGCTAATATGAACCTTATGGGAAACGTGGCTCTGTTTTAATTGGATTTTCTTCTTCTTATTATTATTATTATTATTAATAATAATAATAATAATAATAATAATCAAATAAATAAGTGAATAATCTAACGAGAAGAATATTCCTAAATGGTAGAGCGAGCATTGCTCTGAACTCTCTCTCTCTCTCTCTCTCGCTCTCTCTCTCTCGCTAATATGAACCATATGGGAAACGTGGCTCTGTTTTAATTGGATTTTCTTCTTCTTCTTCTTCTTATTATTATTATTAATAATAATAATCAAATAAATAAGTGAATAATCTAACGAGAAGAATATTCCTAAATGGTAGAGCGAGCTTTGCTCTGAACTCTCTCTCTCTCTCTCTCGCTAATACGAAGCTTTTAAAAAACTAGGCTCTGTTTTTACTTCGTTTTCTTTTTCTGCGTCGTAATATCTTAAATAGCGTTTAAAATTAAACTTGTTTAAACGTTAAAAATTACAATAAAATTTAATATATAAATACTTTATTGGTGAAGTTGCCCTTCGTGTTTATGGAAATCGCTTCCTATGTTTTTAACACTCAAATTAGTTAGAGTCTAATCAGCCAATCGTGTATCGCGAATGTGCAGCAGAGCCCGCCCACATAGTCCTCCTCTCTCCTCCCATTGGCCGACTCTCTTGTCTGTTAAAAACATCCGTTACTTTTCTGTTTGCGTACATGTTGTCGACTGTACCATGTAGTGGACTGGGGCGGGGGGGGCTGTGCTGTGTTTGGGAGTGTGGGAGTAAATGTTTGCTTACGTTTATTTACTTCAACTCGAGTATTGTGTTGTTTTATGACTCTATAGATTTTAAAAGCTGTTAAAAATTGCGTCCCAGTCGCTTGAATCGTACTTTGTCTGAGTGTGAGGTGCGTGTCCCCCCCTCGTAAACTTTTCTTCGACTTAATGGAGACCTGAGCTAGTTCAGCGGTTACTCAGGAGGAGTTCGGGGTTAAAGATTTGATTAAATCACGCATTCATTCATTGTCTTATCTCGAGATAATGGAGCTATTTCATGTAAATAGGCTGAGATAGAGCCCAAGCCGGCCGCTGGGGGTGTAGTGACAGCGAGCGGCTCAGTAGACCGCAGACTAGCTCAGGCGCAGGGCGGCCGGCCGGGTGTTCACTGGCGCTGCGGGTTTACTTGTGATGGTCGGTTCAGGGGGGAGTTCGCTGCGTGCTGAGACCAGCCCGGGGCATTCAGCCCGCTGCTAACGGGGCAGTGTGTAAGGAGCCGTTAACGGAAGGGGTAAAGAGCAGAGTCTGGGGTGGACCGGGCTGTTAGCAGAGCTAGCGGAACTGCAGGCTGTGAGTGGAGGAGGATGCTGATGTGCTCCAGCGACAAAGTGGAGATTAATGGGAACAGCAAGCGCACCGACCTGGAGAACCGACATGGAGGGAATTCATCCAACGGCAGGTAGGACTGGACCCAGGTCACTGACCTGCGTGTTGAATGGAGAAAGAAACTTTCAGCCCATTTATCACCCATATATCAGCGGGTCTGCATGCTGTGTTCAGTAATACCAGTAGATCTGCAGCTGCACTGGATCCACTGTGTTTACAAGCTCCTAGAAACCAATCAGTGATGAGACTGGATCTGTCTGCACCATTAGCATCACTGATTACAGTGTCTACCTGTAATTACCTCTATATAACACTAAAATCACTCAGTGAGAGTGTCTACCTGTAATTACCTCTATATAACACTAAAATCACTCAGTGAGAGTGTCTACCTGTAATTACCTCTATATAACACTAAAATCACTCAGTGAGAGTGTCTACCTGTAATTAACTCTATATAACACTAAAATCACTCAGTGAGAGTGAGAATGTATATAACATTAGAATAAACCCAAATAAACATAAAGTCAGTGGTCAGTGAGAGTGTCTATCTGTAATTAACTCTATATAACATTAGAATAAACCCTAATAAACATAGTCAGTGGTCAGTGAGTGTCTACCTGTAATTAACTCTATATAACACTAAAATCACTCAGTGAGAGTGTCTACCTGTAATTAACTCTATATAACACTAAAATCACTCAGTGAGAGTGTCTACCTGTAATTAACTCTATATAACACTAAAATCACTCAGTGAGAGTGTCTATCTGCAATTAACTCTATATAACATTAGAATAAACCCAAATAAACATAAAGTCAGTGGTCAGTGAGAGTGTCTACCTGCAATTAACTCTATATAACATTAGAATAAACCCAAATAAACATAAAGTCAGTGGTCAGTGAGAGTGTCTACCTGCAATTAACTCTATATAACATTAGAATAAACCCACATAAACATAAAGTCAGTGATCAGTGAGAGTGTCTACCTGTAACTCTATATAACATTAGAATAAACCCAAATAAACAAAGTCAGTGGTCAGTGAGAGTGTCTACCTGTAATTAACTCTATATAACATCAGAATAAACCCAAATAAACATAGTCAGTGGTCAGTGAGAGTGTCTACCTGTAATTAACTCTATATAACATTAGAATAAACCCATATAAACATAGTCAGTGGTCAGTAAGTGTGTCTACCTGTAATTAACTCTATATAACATTAGAATAAACCCAAATTAACATAAAGTCAGTGGTCAGTGAGAGTGTCTACCTGTAATTAACTCTATATACCATTAAAATAAACCAACATAAAGTCAGTGGTCAGTGAGAGTGTCTACCTGTAATTAACTCTATATAACATTAGAATAAACCCAAATAAACATAAAGTCAGTGGTCAGTGAGAGTGTCTACCTGTAATTAACTCTATATAACATTAGAATAAACCCAAATAAACATAAAGTCAGTGGTCAGTGAGAGTGTCTACCTGTAATTAACTCTATATGACATTAAAATAAACCCACATAAACATGTGATGTTGGTTAGAAGAACACTTCGTTTGAGCTAGTCTGAAGAACAGAGCTCGGTTCCTCCAGGGTTCTCCTGGACGCCCCCCAGTCCAGCCAGCACAGCGTGGAGGATGTGTTCACCTCCATCAGCAGCAGCAGCAGCAGCAGCTCACCTGATTTACCATCATTAAGCCCTGATTTACCATCAAACCAGGTGTTGATCTGAGGAGAACTGAGGAGCTGTATATATAATATCACCAGATTGAGGTGAACGCTCTGTGTTGATGTTGAGTGTCCGTGGTGGCGCGTGTCCTGACTGATGGCTGGTGTGTGTATCAGTTATAACTGAGGTCTTTATCAGTAGTATCTGATGGAGGTCAGATAACGGTCTGTGTATGCCCATGTGTCTGTTGTCCCTCTGACTGAATGACTGATGCTGTCAGTGTTTGCAGGTATTGGCTGGGTGATTTATGGCCTGTGGTTTAATAGTCGGGGCAGTAAAGTGCGCCGGGCAGCGCTGCTCAGATTACTACAGCAAACACAACTGAGGCCGAGATTCGGGCTGATCAAACACACGAGCAAACACAGGGACACCTCCACTACAGGTTAGCTAGTGAACGTGCTCATAAAACCTGTGTGTGTGTGTGTGTGTGTGTGTGTGTGTGTGTGTGTGTGTGTGTGAACTGGCTGATTTGGGTGCTGTAGCATCTAGAGGGCCTGTACAAGTTTTCACTGTGTACTCAGTAGGATGAATGGGTGGGGCTAAACTGCTGTAGACTGAGTGGGCGGTGCTAAACTGCTGTAGGCTGAGTGGGCGGGGCTAAACTGCTGTAGGCTCAATGGGTGGGGCTAAACTGTTGTAGACTGAGTGGGCGGTGCTAAACTGCTGTAGGCTGAGTGGGCGGGGCTAAACTGCTGTAGGCTGAATGGGCGGGGCTAAACTGCTGTAGGCTGAATGGGCGGGGCTAAACTGTTGTAGGCTGAATGGGTGGGGCTAAACTGTTGTAGACTGAATGGACAGGGCTAAACTGCTGTAGGCTGAATGGGTGGGGCTAAACTGTTGTAGACTGAGTGGGTGGGGCTAAACTGTTGTAGGCTGAATGAGTGGGCGGTGCTAAACTGCTGTAGGCTGAATGGGTGGGGCTAAACTGCTGTAGGCTGAATGGGAGGGGCTAAACTGCTGTAGGCTGAATGGACGGGGCTAAACTGCTGTAGGCTGAATGGGTGGGGCTAAACTGTTGTAGACTGAATGGACGGGGCTAAACTGCTGTAGACTGAATGGGTGGGGCCAAACTGTTCAGGGTTTATTTGGCAGTTTGGTTGATAATATGCCGGTTTGGGTCACCACAGTATGCCGTGCTGTGGGTGGAGTCTTTGTATTTTCTGTAGTTAATCAGTCTGCACTATGGAGGTTTGGTGGTGGAGCTGCAGGAGGAGAACCTCTCTCCAGAACTGCTGCTGTGTGACGCTGCAGAACCCATAGAGTCATATTAGTGTAAAATCCTGTAGTATTACTCTACCACCTCAGCCCACATGCTTCTCCACCTTCAGCTCTCAGCTTGTCCAGAAATGCATATGTACAGCTGTCTGTCCATGACGGGGTAATAAAAAGCGTGATTTGTATTTACTGCAGTAGAGTAAAAGTGAATTCCACTCCCCACCTGTAGGGGGAGCCTGGAGCAAAAAATACCATTTTGTGATTCCACATCGTACATTAAACCTTTACGATCTAAAAAAAAAAAAGCCAAAACAGAACCAGAGCTTTATAAGAGCTGCAGAACCAACGTTAAAGCGGGCCGCAGACGCCGGGTCGCGTTAGGGGGTTACTGTGATTAGCTTTCCTCGTCTTCAGCATGCCACACCAACAAGTCTTAATACCCTGGGGGCTGACTGATCAGATTCATACTCAATTAATAATTAATTAAATTAAATTAATGCAAACATTGGGTTTGTTTACCAGTCTCTCACTCAGGGACGGTCCAGTATGAGCCAGTGTTTTCCATCACAGGTCATCCACACAACAAACGAATCCACTAATTATGCCTGATTTATTCATTTTAACCCGTTACTGACCTTTTCTTTAGACTTCTCCTTAAATAAAATCATTTGCTAAAGTTTTGGCACCCCTGTTTAAATGACCCCTGCTGGTGAACTCTACAGGAAACTTAAATATGACATTTTTCTGCACATTTTAGACCCGATTTTAATGTATTTAATTAATTAATTCAGTTTAACAGATTGGAAACCAGTGAAAATCATATAGAATCATTTTATAGGATAGAAAATGCATTAAAACCTCGGCACCACCTGTGACTGGACATTTCACAAAGCAGGGCCTCTCGGTTTCAACACCAACGTAAAGCCTGTCCAATTGGAGACGAGCTCCTGGTCATTCTCACTGAACTTTGGGCTCCAGTTATCTGGCCGACTGCCTTGTGAAATACCCTCCAGGGCTGCTACAGTCGTGTCCAAACATCTGGAGGTCTGATCTTCATGTGATCTTCACTGCGAGACGGAGGTAATCTGACTAAACTCACTCACACACACACATTTAATCATCATTTATACAATTAATTTATAGAAAAGTTTAGTCAAAAGTTTGAACCCTGACCTCATTTATCACTCCTTCAAGGGTAGAATCAGATCCAGCTGCAGATGTTCAGAACATGGTTGGAGAGGATTATTCTGGAGGAGTCTGGAGTCTTATTTAAACCTCAGACGTTTAGTCTGGTCAGATCTTGATTGATGGTTGAAGTGAGTGGTGAAGAAGATCACCATCATGGTCAGATCCAGAGAGCTCTCTGAGGCCTTCAGAAAGAAGGGTGGAGGTGCAGAGGAGTCTGATGGTTTTAGGTTTTTCGGGAGTGATAAATGTAGGGGTGTCCTGACCTTTTCCACATGGCTGGGATTTCTTTAATGTGGAAACACTGTGAGAAGCTGTGGAGTCAGGGTTCCTCAGATCCAGCAGGGGGCGCCGAGTGCAGCTTCTATTTCAGGCAGAGCCGGAAAGGCTGTGATGCATCAGTCTGAAGGCTCACTGGTGTGTTTCCATGCCGAGTGTGTTATTACCGCATTATTACACTTCACTGGTTCCTCGGCTGGACCTGTTTAAAATGCATGGAGGTTAAAGGTGGAGAACCTGCCAGACTGAGATCCACGGCTACAGGCTAATTTATTAAGCTGGAAGAATTTATTCCAGGCCAGTTAATATTAACTCTAATTCACTGCATTGTCAAAAAACTATTATTATTATTACTATTATTATTAATAATAATAATAGTAATAATAATAAATTTGAATATATGATAATATTAATAATAATAAAAAACTAGAATGTTATTATTAATAATAAATTTGAATATATGATAATATTAATAATAATAAAAAACTAGAATGTTATTATTAATAATAAATTTGAATATATGATAATATTAATAATAATAACAATACATTTAAATATCTGATATTATTATTATTAATAATAATAACTGAATATATGATAATGTTAATAATAATATTAAAAATAATAAATGGGAATATATGATGATAATAATAATAATACATTTTAATATATAATAATAATACATTTTAATATGTTATTAATAATACTAAATCTATGGAGTTTGTTGTGTGGTTCATGCCCTAGTCGACACATTTTAACAAAAATCTACTTAAATGAAATTAAATGAACGCTCACCCTGACCTCACGCTCGTTTGGCATCACCGTGACCTTTGGATTGACCCTGCTGGTCTCTGTGGGTGGTCCAGTTAAAGGAACAGTTTGGCCAACAGTCTAATTCTCACGACGGATCACAGAGCCCAGATTCAGTCCGTCAACCAAGACTCGTTCGGTATCTTACGTGAGCTTCTTTGGTTCACAACGGGAGATGCTAGGCTAACGTTGCTAACAAACCCTGCACTTAGACTGTCACCGATTTTCCAGGATCTTCATTTGAAAGCTTGTAGGATGAAGGATGGGACAGGTTCAGGAATCTCATATCTAGAGCTGGAACTACGTTACGTCCGGCTTCGTAGCGCAGTGGGCGGAGTGATCCGGCTCCTCCAGCGTTCCTCCAGCCTTCAGCTCCTTCAGCCCCACCTTAAGCACATCCATCACCTTATGAATGAAGGTCTGGAGGAGACGGATGCTTTTGGTGACAGTCTACGTCCAGTCTACGTTTGTTAGCAATGTTAGCCTAGCATCTCCTGAGAGAGCAGACACGTCTTGGCTGATCAACAGAATTTGGGCTCAGTGATCAATCATGATGCTGTTTGATGTTTTTTCCTGGACTGCTCCTCTGATCAGTGTGTGATGGGGTTCAGGGCGAGGTGTTTTCTGGTGAGCGCTGGACTCTCTGAGTGAGGTGTGTTTGTGTTACAGCTACGGTCTGATGATGATGTTCTCCTACTTTCTCATGATGTTCTGAAGCCTGTATAACTAACTGAGGTTCTCATGGTTCTCATGTTGCTAACATACACCATCAACCTCAGCCATAACATTAAAACCACCTGCCTAATATTGTGTAGATCAATCAATTCCTGCCATCAAATCAGCTCTGACCACCGAGACATGGGCTCCACGATATCTCTGAAGATGTCCTGTGGTGGATCCTGTAGTAAGTCCTGTAAGTTGTGAGGTGGGCGGGGCCTCCATGACCCTGTCACCGGTTCATTGGTAGTCCTTCCTTGGAGCACATTTTGGTAGGTACTGACCACCCCACAAGACCTGCCTGATGTTTTGGAGATGTTCTGACCCAGTTGTCTATCTAGAACATCACAGTTCAGTTCTTGTCGAAGTGTCTCAGATTCTTACGCTGTTATATAGACTTCGCCTGGCAGTGGTTTTAATATTATGGCTGAAATGGTCAGTGTGAAGTTAAAGATATCAACAGACTTGGTGGGACACGCTCGGTTCTAGATAAGCTCCCCCAGTCAGAGCTGGAGTTCTACAGTGGAGGTTCTAGATAAGCTCCCCCAGTCAGAGCTGAAGTTCTACTACAGTGGAGGTGAAGGGAAGCAGACGTCTGAAGCTCTAATAAAAGCTCCTCACAGAAAGTTCTTCACCTAATGGTGATGAAGACGCTGCCTGATGCCTGAGACACGGTTCTACCAGAGTTCTGAGAAGAGTTCGGCTCTAGAACCTGCTTTTAGAACCAGATCATTAAAATGGTGGAGGGATACATGCTGCAGGGTGTAGTGCTGCTACAGAAAGTAGTCCCTAAAGAGAACTGCATTAGTTCAGATTCTCTATTCACTATTTTACCACCATCATCATCACCATCATCTTCATCATCATCATTCCATATAAAACTCAGAAGACTTGTGTTGTAGCTTCACTAGTGGGTTTGCATAGGAGATTATGAAGATTAAGAAATTATGGGCTGTATCTGTGTT
The DNA here is from genome assembly GCF_030463535.1 of Salminus brasiliensis. Lineage (NCBI taxonomy): Eukaryota > Metazoa > Chordata > Actinopteri > Characiformes > Bryconidae > Salminus > Salminus brasiliensis. The sequence goes on along the minus strand of NC_132878.1, from coordinate 97,392,351 downwards.
GTTGTAGTCATGGCGACTGACGCCTGCTTCCATTCACCTCCACTGTAAAGGCAGCTGCTGGATTATTCCAGGACCTTTGTACTAAAAGAGATCTTTGACTGCAGCGTAGCGTAGAGTTGGAGGTGGAGTTGAACATGACCATGAACAGACTGTCTCCTCTTCTCAGGACCTCATAGATAACGGTCTGGTCGGAAGTGCAGGTTTCTGCAGAGTCAGGCAGATTGTGGAGGAGGACGCTGGATGACGAGCTCAGAGTAACAGGCTGGAGGTTCGGAGAGTGGGCTGCGGCAAAACCTCCATTTCCACTCACGAAAACCTCACTCTCCTCTGTTCGGACCTTGTTTTTATTTCTTGTTTTTAAAGCGATTATTAAAAGGTGTTGCGCCAGAAAGGAAGGCCCCGCCCCCTTGTTTCCTGTGCTGAGCTGACAGTGAGGAAGTTGCTGAGCTGCTCTGTCAGTTCTGTTTTAAAACGATGTGGAATTTCCAAACGTGAAGCTCGTCCTCAAACACCACGCTGGACCAGAACCCGCGCTGTTGTTCGGTCCAGTCCGGTTAGGATGACCTACTGAAAGTACACTCTCTCAGTGAAACGGGCCTTCTTTGGACTGGTCTGGGTGATGACAGATTAACCCCTAAAACTCTGAGGTCCTGTGTGTGAGTCTCTGTTTCAGTTCCTCACTCTCAACTAAAATACATAGTTTTATACTGAGTAATTCATAGTGGATTCTGTATGATTAACAGTGGATACAGAATAATTCATAGTGGATAGTGTATGATTTCCAGTAGATACTGGATAATTCATAGTGGATACGGTAAGATTTACAGTAGATACTGAATAATTCATAGTGGATACTGTATGATTTGGAATAGATTCTGAATAATTCATAGTGGATACTGTATGATTTGGAATAGATACTGAATAATTCATAGTGGATACTGTATGATTTGGAATAGATACTGAATAATTCATAGTGGATATTGTAAGATTTACAGTAGATACTGATTAATTCATAGTTGATACTGTAAGATTTACAGTAGATACTGAATAATTCATAGTGGATAGTGTATGATTTACAGTAGATACTAAATAATTTATAGTAGATACTGAATAATTCATAGTGGATACTGGATAATGTGTAAGAGGTACTGAATATTTCATAGTTGATATTGAATTAATATTAGTATCTACTGACTAATTCATAGTGGATCTTCAATAATCTACAGTGGTTACAAAATGGTCCTGTAAGCTACTGCATATTTGCCGTAGCTACTGATTAATTCTAAAATGTGTTTGATTATGAGTAGTAGCTACTGCTAAATTTGTCGTATTTACTGAGTCATTAATAGTAGAGACTGAAGTAATAATATTAGCTTTTATAGGATTAATGGGAGCTACTGAATAATTCGTACTACGTTTACACAGTCGTTTTTTCATGAATATTACTGATATCGTAGATGGCTGCAATATGCAGATGAGCCTATAATCGGTCACACATTTGTTTATTTTCTGTTATCAACCTGACCAATCATGTGCATTCCTGATCCAGCATATTGATCAGTGCTGGCCAGTCTTAGTGCATCAGTGTTTACAGTGTATATCATTAAATCACAGTATCCACAAATCCCTGATTTAGAGCGATAGTCTTAAGTCTTAAGAGTAAGATCTGGGCAGTAGGCCTGGAGGAGTTTCAGGGGTTAATCGGACCCACCTACCTATGCGAATATTGGTGCATTCCTAGAAAGCGCTATGGCTAAACCCATTCTGATTCCGACGCTGACTGTCTTCCCACCGTCGTCTGAAACCGAGTCACGATCTCAGTCGCCCAGCCCCCGGCCTCATCGGACCCACCGGACCCGCGATAAAGAGAAACATAGAACCCGCGGTCAGGAGAACCCATTGGAACCCAGATCTCAGGATCAGACATTATCTGAATGCAGCAAAGAGAAGAGGAGCAGGGGGCGGAGCCTGTCGCCCAAAATCCTGAAGCGTAAAGACAAGGTGAAAGAGGTGAGGGGGGTAGATGGGCAAGGGGGCAGATTCTCCCCACTCCTCCTACCCCCCTCCCGCTCACGCTGGTCCCTCCGCAGCCTCATCAGCAAGGACTCGGACTGGGACAGCAGCTGCAGGTCAGTGCCCCCCCCCAAAAAAAAGAGAATTATAATAAATTAATTAATAATTAATAACCAATTTGCTTATGCTCCTCCCACTGAGCAAAACAGTTTCCTTATGCTCCTCCTCCTGGCAATAAAAAGCTGCATTTGCTCCTACCTGCTTTAGGAGCTTGCTTATGCTCCTCCCCCACCATAGTAGATGCTGAATAATACATAGTGGATACTGTTTAATTCATAGTGGATACTGAAAGATTCATAGTGGATACTGTTTAATTCATAGTGGACACTGTTTAATTCATAGTGGATACTGAATAATTCATAGTGGATACTGAATAATTCATAGTGGATACTGTTTAATTCATAGTGGACACTGTTTAATTCATAGTGGACACTGTTAGATTCATAGTGGATACTGAATAATTCATAGTGGATACTGTTTAATTCATAGTAGATACTGAATAATTCATAGTAGATACTGAATAATTCATAGTAGATACTGAATAATTCATAGTGGATACTGAATAATTCATAGTGGATACTGAATAATTCATAGTAGATACTGAATAATTCATAGTGGATACTGAATAATTCATAGTGGGTACTGAATAATTCTTGTTTATGTGCCTCCCCGGCATAAAACATGCTTATGCTCCTCCCCTTGCTTTTTT